>NC_133650.1:171831942-172120187 GCF_009905375.1 Apium graveolens
ATGACTTATAGACTACTACAGAATCTATACAAAGATGTATACAGAACTGTGCTACAGACTCATTATTACATAAGCTACTCACTCGATGGATAATAAGTTAACATCCGTCGGGACTATAATGAGTTATCCGTCGGGACTATAATTCTTATCCGTCGAGTGCTACATTATTTCACTAAGTAAAATCTACTTAGATGTTTTGTTTATGAAATCATCAAGTACACAACATATGCACAACAATCTCCCCCAATTTATGTCTACTGGAATTGTAGCCATAAATTAAGAGATACTTGATGATAACAAAACATCCTAAATATACAGCTTTGAAGATAAGGAGATAATACTGAAAGTGCTTCAAATAATCAAAATGTACAAAGTTTGGCTCACAGTCATTTCAAGATGCTCCTCTAGCCTGAGCAGATTTTTCTAGTTTCTTGAAGATCTGGATCTTCTTCCAAGCTTCCTGTTGTTTTCATCAATCTAATTTTGGAGCTGCCTGTGGAATTTCAGTTCATCAGATTCTGAGAGATCTAGATTTTCTTGCATTTCCAAGAGAGTCTCATTGATAGAGATACTCAACTGGTCTTCTAATCTGAAGAATCTTCTCACACCTTTGCCTTAGATGCACTCTTCTCCCTGTGTGTGGGATGATTAGAGTCTTTGGGAGTGCATCTTTAGCTCTAATACTCCTTAGTTCTTCAATCTTCTTCAATACTAGTCTTCTTGCAGCTACATTGAACCCAAAGTTCTTCTTAAAGGATGAATAAACTTTAATCAGTACAACTTGGCTTTCTTGAAGAATTCTGTGAAGTGGCCACACAATCTCCTTTCCTCCTTTGTACTTGAACACTAACCTTTCTGGTAGGTTTCTGTATGCATCAATTCCCCTCACTTCATCTAATTCATCCAGATAGAGGTTTAGATCAGAAAATTCCTTGATGTCACACAAGTACAAGTAGTCTCCCCTATTGACTTTGGGTTGAGCTTTAACTACTGATTTGGATTTGAGAGGTGCGGCTTCACTTTCTTGACTACCCTTGACTTTGTCCTTTTTGGCTTGCTAAGGATTGGTAAACTGAAGTCAGGAATTGGTATTTTATCCCACTCTATTGGCTCATCCTTGGGCACAATAGGTTCACCATGAATATTCCTGTAGGGATCCACCACCCTTATATCTTCAAATACCACAGAGGGCTTTGATGCTTGAGTTGTAGCTGGTGTGGGTACCTTAGGAAATTGATCTTCCAATTCTTTGTCAACAATATCCAGTTTCCTTTTTGTTCTTCTAGCCAATTCTTTCTTTCTTGGAGATTTCTTCTGTTCTTCAATTTTCTTCTTTGATTCAGCAGCTTCAGATGGTTGAGAGGGAATTTGTTGAGATGAATTCACAGCCTGTAGCTTGGCCAAGATGGCAATCTGCTCTTTCTTTTGTTTAGTCTTCTTTGCATCTAGAGCAGCTTGCTTCTTTTCCTGCTTTAATCTGGCTATTTCTTCTCTCTTTGCTTGAGCAAATTGTGGATGTCCAGCTACCACACAAATTTCCTTTCCATTTCTGAATATCTTAACAATTCTTCTTTTTGAAGCTGAATCAACTGGATCTTTATAGAAGACAATTGATCTTGACAGAAGCTTCTTCTCATCAGGCTTGGGTGTCTTATACACAGTGTCCAAGGGGTTCTTCAAAGATGATTTTGGATAGTTTGCCCTTGGTTTAAGAATTATTTCAACCTTTGTAGACTTGATGCAGGAAGATTGTCCTCTTTCCAGATAATTCATGCTCATCTCATTCACACTGATTTGCTTTAATTGAGAGTGATGGATGGCTGACTTAACTGGCTCCTTGACAAGTTCAAACTTTTTCTGTATCTTCTCATCAATCTTATCCCAGTTGATCAAACTCAACTTTCCTTTCTCAGCAACTTTCAAATTTGTTGTTGTTGCTTTAATTAGATCTATACCATCTGCAACTGGTGGCTTGGAGACAGTAATTGAAGGTACAATTACTTTGCTGATTTGAACTTGAAGTTTCTCCCCCTCACTTGGTCCTTTCTCCCCCTTACTTGGTTCTCTCTCCCCCTTTTTGTTATCATCAAGTTGAGGAGTTAGGCCTTGTGCTTTAGCCAGTTGCATGAGAAGATTTGTTTGAGACTGTTGATTTTGAAGAAGGGTGGCCACTGAATTCTCAATAACTTGAACTCTATCTTCCAGCTTGGCCAACTTCTTTTCAGAATTTAATTCTCTCCTCAGTCTCAGTAATAGATCCTGTATGGTACCATATGGCATGATTGAATCCAGCTTCTCAGAATTGTAGGTCTTCAAGTCAGCTATATCCTTTTTGAGTTCATCCACACTCAGATTATGTCTTAATTGCTGTATCTTCATGAGATGTAGAGAGTCTAGGTGAGCTTGAAGAATAGCCTTGGTACTAGCATCTGAAGTTTCCTGAAGGGCCTTTTGAATAGCCATAACCTGCTTAACCAAAGATACACCAAATTGCCCTGGTGTAGATTCCTTTGTCCATGCCCATTCAGGTAAATTTGGAACAGAACTTGGGCCTTCATCTCCCCCTAAGTTCATGCTTCCATCCAAAGAAACAGAGTCATCATCATTAGAATTTACTTCAAATTCTTCAGATGGCTCACCAGCTTGAGAAGGCATCCTATTGACAGCAGCTTTATCTCTCTGAAGAGATTCTGAAGTGTGTACTAAGTTCAAAGTCTGTTCTGCCTCCATATTGCCCTAAGCAGCCAACAGTTGATAGGCTGACACAGGGTGAGTGAAAGTGTCAGCATCCAAGGAAATGTTATCAATTACAGCTTTGTAATGTTGCTGAAATTGTCTTTCCTTTTCAGCATCATCCACAATCATTGACTCACTAGCAATGGCTGGATCCAACCTTATAGCTTCTGTACCTGCTTTTCTCTCATAATCTCTCTTTTGTTGTATCAGGGTCTCACCCTGGCTCCCCACCCTCACCTTCACCTACTAAGGTGGGACTCCTCTCACTCACTTTTTCCAATCCTGAATAAATGGATTGCTGATTTTCACTATTTTCCTCTCCTTTTGCCTGGGAGCAACCCAGCCTCTCACTCAATACACTCTCCTCTCTCAGTCCTAAGAGTGACTGTACAACCACTAAATCTTCTGCACTTGAAATAATTGAAGTTTAAAGTTGTGTAGAGATACTCGACGGATAAGTGATATCCGTCGAGTGAGTGGTAATGCTATCTGATGGATAACTGCTGTTAGGCTTATCCGTC
Organism: Apium graveolens; assembly: GCF_009905375.1. Lineage (NCBI taxonomy): Eukaryota > Viridiplantae > Streptophyta > Magnoliopsida > Apiales > Apiaceae > Apium > Apium graveolens. The sequence goes on from NC_133650.1 coordinate 171,835,200, forward strand.
GAGTAGATTATCCGTCGGGATACAATCACTACTCGACGGATGAGCAATATCCATCGAGAGAGTAGAAATGAATAAGGTGGGAAGAGAAACTATTGTTGACTATGTGCTGATTGAAGATATTTGAGGCACAGATGTCACAATAGTATCTGCAAGAATTGGCAAGTGAGCCAACAAATCATCTAAAAGATGATGCTCACTTGCACTAGATTTTGGCTTCCCCAACAGAGTTAAAGAAGGGGAATCAGGAATTGAAGTGTTTATCATATCCACTTCCAGAGAGTTTGTTCGTGAGTATGGTGTTTCAGATGCTTCTATTATTAGAGATTTTAGCTGTGACTCCACATTTATTGGAGCCACATCAAACTGAATTTGAGAGAGTGCAGGCATTGTGTCTTTAGCACCAGTTTGCACTGTGTGTGTGCCCTGTGCATCCCCAGAGGTTTTAGATTTCTTCTTTCTTGTGTAAGTTTGGGGTGAGCTTGTGTCCCTAACCCTTTTGGCCTGTGCTCTTGGCTGAGAGCTTTGTTCAATAACTGCATCCTTTTGGGAGGATGCAGCTAGAAGTGAGCTTTTATCCTTTTTGAGCACTGCAGTTTGTTGGGAAACTGCAGTGTGGCTAGGCTGGGATTCACTCAACTCTCCATCCTTATCCTTGGGGTTTCTTTGATGTTCACCCCTTCCCTCACCTGACTTTCCCTCCTTCACACTCCCCTCTTTTGCTTTTGTGGATTTTTCAACCGATATCTTTTGAGAGATATCAAAGGGGGTTTTCTTTGATTTAGATTTGGAAATTGTAGAGGGTTCGGAGGCTTTGGTAGGCAACTGTTTGGTCATTGGCATAGTTGCCATAGCAACTCCTGAAGTCAAAGAACTAGTGGAGGTTGGAATAGTTGTAGGGATGGATGAACTTACCTCACTTACCTAAGGTGCCTGCATTGTAGGAAAATAGAACATTGGCACATCCCTGTGATGGTTGGCTCTGTTCAAATCTGCAATGAGTCTTCTCTCTTGAACCCAACAAGCCAGTTTGTGGTTTGGGTTCTCAAGCACAATCTCTTGACATAGATGGTTAGCCAATAACATGAAAAATCTAGCATAATACACATTCTTTCCTTTTTAGCTTAACTCACCTAGTTTAAAACCTAACTCAAATAAGACAAGGTCACTGAAATTATAAAATTTATCTGTAACTAGCATGTATAGCATATTAAGCATGGAAATATTCACTGAATCAAAATTACTGACTTTTCCAGAGAAAACTTTAGTAACCACATCACACAAGAATCTCCACTCCTTCCTAAGACTCAATCTCCTAATATCACTTAGTTTAGTAGTAGGAAGTGCATAGTGCATGGAATTAAGCATATTGATAATATCAGTGTCATTGTGTGGTGAAGTCACATTATTATCAGGAATTTTAAAACATGCTTTTATTACATCACTATTGATACATAACTCATTACCTTTGATGGTTAGAGTGATGGTCAGCAGAGTTGTAAATAGTAGTGGTCCACATCTCTTCAACAACCTCACAGAAGATTATGGGTGACTCCAGCATGGCATAATTTAGCATGCAATTCTTCACAAAGTCCATCATCTTGTGATAGTCCTCTGATTGCTGAATACCCTTATTGACCAAAGCAGTGAAGTTGTTTTTCTCATAAATGAACCCAGTTTGAGACATAATCTTTACTACAGGTGCCATTGTTAGAGAATGAAAGCTTGAAGAGAAAGAGAATATTTGCTTGAGAGAGAATGAAATAAAAACAGTTGAATTTGATAATGATAAAAAAAAAGAATTTCTATGAAATAAGCTTTTATACTATCTCAAAAATAACTGATAAAAAATAATAAAGTAAAGTAAATTAACCAATAGAAATTACCTAAAATAGCCATTTTTAAAATAAAACTGTAAAAATTCCACCCATTATCCGTCGTGTAATGCTTACAAACTGTAAGTATACACGATGGATAATGTTCAGGGAATTAACGGCTGAGATTTAGACAATTCGACGGATGAGGATAAACTGATATCCGTCGAGACATAAAGTATTCCAGAAAAATAATTGACTTTTATTAGCAAGTAGTATATCGACGGATGACTAAACTCGATGGATAAGGGTCATCTGTCGAGATGCAAATTTTGACTTAGCCAAAATTTCATCCAAGATTTAAAGATCAACTAAGTTTTTGGCTGCATTACAACTTGCAAAATAACTCAGATAAATTTAAGAGTAATTAAGCATACCTAACTCCCTTACCAACCTTGAAAAGGTGGATTCATCCAGTGGCTTGGTAAAGATATCTGCAAGTTGCTTCTCACTTGGAACAAAATGTAATTCCACATTACCATTCATCACATGTTCCCTTATGAAATGGTACTTGATGTCTATGTGCTTTGTCCTTGAATATTGCACTGGATTTTCCGTAATGGCAATTGCACTTGTGTTATCACAGAAAATAGGAATCCTTTCAACTTGCAAACCATAGTCTAGCAATTGATTTTTCATCCATAAAATCTGTGCACAGCAACTGCCAGCAGCAATATATTCAGCTTTAACTGTAGAAGTAGAAACATAATTTTGCTTTTTACTGAACCAGGACACAAGCTTGTTTCCTAGAAATTGACAAGTTCCTGTTGTGCTCTTTCTATCAATTCTACAACCTGCATAATCTGCATTTGAATAACCAGTTAGATCAAAACCAGAATCTCTAGGGTACCAAATGCCAAGTTTTGGTGTTCCCTTGAGATATCTGAAATTCTCTTAATAGCTATTAAGTGAGATTCTCTAGGATCAGCCTGAAATCTAGCACATAAACATGTAGCAAACATTATATCTGGTCTACTAGCTGTTAAGTACAGAAGTGAGCCAACCATGCCTCTATAACTTGAAATATCCACAGACTTTTCAGTAGTGTTTAGTTCAAGCTTAGTTATAGTGGCCATGAGAGTTTTTACAGATGTGCAATCCATTAGATCAAACTTCTTTAAAAGATCAAAAATATATTTAGTTTGACTAATGAATATTCCATCACTAACTTGCTTAACTTGCAAACCAAGAAAGTAAGTTAGTTCTCCCATCATGCTCATTTCATACTTACTTTGCATCAATTTGACAAACTTTTTGCAAATTTTCTCATCTGTAGAGCCAAAGATAATATCATCTACATAAATTTGAACAAGTATACTAGAGCCATTAACATTTCTGAAAAATAAAGTTTTATCTACAGTACCTCTTGTGAAATGATTTTCCAAAAGGAACTTTGATAAAGTGTCACTTCAGTCCATAAAGTGCTTTCAGAAGATAATAGACATATTCTGGAAAATTTGAATCTTCAAAACCAGGAAGTTGACTAACATACACTTCTTCCTCCAAATCTCCATTTAGAAAGGCACTTTCTACATCCATTTGATAGACCTTGAAATTGGCATGGGTTGCATAGGCTAAGAAGATTCTGATGGCTTCAAGTCTTGCAACAGGAGAAAAAGTTTCATCAAAATCTATTTCTTCTTGCTGACAATAACCCTTAGCAACCAATCTAGCTTTATTCCTGATTACTATACCATTTTCATCCATCTTGTTTCTGAATACCCACTTGGTGTCTATTGGATTCTTTCCTTTAGGCTTGGGTACCAGCTTCCATACATTATTCCTTTCAAATTGGTTTAGCTCCTCCTGCATAGCTAAAATCCAATCAGGATCCAACAAAGCTTCTTCTACCTTCTTTGGTTCTTCCTTTGACAGAAAGCTGCTGTATAGACATTCTTCCTGAGTTGCTCTTCTTGTTTGAACTCTAGAAGAAACATCACCAATGATAAGCTCAAAGGGGTGATCTTTTGTCCATTTCCTTTGTTGAGGTAGATGAGCTCTAAATGAAGAGACCTCATGATTGTCTTGATGTGTGATTGAGTTTTGATTGCTAGAAACTCCCCCTGAGTTTGTGGATCTTTGATTTGAGAAAAGAGAATTTTCTATAGGTGATCTGTCTTGACCTCCTGCTCCTTTTGATAACCCAATGGATGGTGAATTTTGAGTACCGACGGATGAGGCAGGTTGTCTTCCGACGGATAACACAGATTGCCTTCCGACGGATGAAGCATTATGCAACTCGACGGATGTTGAGTTTTGTGCTTCATTGGTGGTAGATTTGTCTGCATTATCCTTAGACACTATTTCTTGATCACTCTCATCATCACTGTCATCACTAACCATCTCTACATTGTCGAATTTGAGGCTCTCATGGTAATCTCCATCTTTTAGTCCTTCAATCTTTTTATCATCAAACACAACATGTATAGATTCCACAGCAATGTTGGTTCTTAGATTGTAGACTCTATATGCTTTACCAACAGCATATCCAACAAAAATTCCTTCATCTGCTTTAGCATCAAACTTCCCATTTTGATCAGTTTGATTTCTCAGGATATAGCATTTGCAGCCAAAGACATGAAGAAAGTTTAGAGTTGGCTTCTTGTTCTTGAATAATTGATAGGGAGTCATGCATCTTGCTTGATTAATCAGAGAAATGTTCTGAGTATAGCATGCAGTATTTACAGCTTCAGCCTAGAAATATGTTGGTAGTTTAGATTCTTCAAGCATTGTCCTTGCAGCTTCAATAAGTGATCTGTTCTTCCTTTCCACTACTCCATTCTGTTGTGGAGTCCTTGCTGCTGAAAACTCATGCAGTATCCCATTTTCTTCACAAAATGCTCTCATGACAGAATTCTTGAACTCAGTTCCATTGTCACTCCTGATTCTTCTAACTTTGAAATCAGGATGATTGTTGACTTGCCTTATGTGATTGATGATGATTTCACTAGCCTCATCTTTAGACTTTAGAAAATATGTCCAAGAGAACTTTGAGAAATCATCTACAATTACTAGGCAAAATCTTTTCCTTGAGATGGACAATACATTGACTGGTCCAAACAAATCCATGTGAAGCAGTTGTAAAGGCTCTTCAATTGCTGAATCAAGTTTCTTCCTGAATGATGCTTTGATCCGCTTCCCTTTTTGGCAGGCATCACACAGTCCATCCTTTGAAAACTCCACTAGAGGAATACCTCTTACCAATTCTATCTTTACCAGCTCATTCATGGTCTTGAAGTTTAAATGAGATAGCTTCTTGTGCCATAGCCAACTTTCATCCTGACTTGCTTTACTGAGAAGACAAGTTACAGATTCTGCTTTAGTTGAGTTAAAATCAGCTAGGTACACATTTTCTCTTCTCACACCAGTGAGAACCACTTTGTTGCTTTGATTATTAGTCATAACACAGGCTTCTTTGTTGAAGGTTACTGAATTGCCTTTGTCACAAAGCTGGCCGATACTCAACAGATTGTGTTTGAGACCATCCACTAAGGCAACCTCCTCGATGATGACATTGTCCTTTGAAATCAAGCCATATCCTACAGTATAACCCTTGCTGTCATCTCCAAAAGTAATACTTGGGCCAGCTCTCTCCTTAAACTCTGTGAGCAGGGTAGAATCACCAGTCATGTGTCTTGAACAACCACTGTCCAAGTACCAAAGATTCCTTCTGTTTCCCTTCACACATCAAAATCAAATCAAGTGGATTTTGGTACCCAAGTTTCCTTGGGTCCTGCCTTGTTAGCTTTCTTCTTCTGTTTCTTAGGTCTTAACTCATTTGACTTAGGAATTTCATATTCTTCCTTAGTCATTTGGGTTGGACCTTTGAAACCATTTAATGCAACAGAATTATCATGCATATTATGGCTAACAGGAAATGGCATGCTTGGTGTAAACATGTTATTCCAGTAAGGCATGCTAAATGGCATTTGAGGCATACTGTATGCAGCATAATATGGATTAGGTGCAAATGGCATATTAGCAAACTGTGCATTCATGTTCTGTGTAGGCATAGCATTAACAGGCATGGGAGGCATGGCATTCATGTTAGGAAATTGAGACTGAACAGACATGGGAGTAGGCATGGCAGATTTGCAATTAACAAACAAATGATTTACACTACCACACTTGACACAGATTTTTCTAGGAGCATATTTATCAGGTGTCTAGTTATTGTGTTTGTTAATCCCTACTTTACCATTCCTGTTGTTTTTCCTTTTAGTCTCTGTTTTTATCTCAATTTTCTCAAGTCTGTCACTTAACTGTTTGACAGTCATGTGACCAACATTAGCCCTTTTCCTTTCTTAACTTGACTCTCCTGAAACAAAGTTCTTGGAAACAGACCCATACTCCTCATTCAGCTTGATTAGTTTGGCTTTGCTAATGGGCTTGCTCACAGCCGACGGATGAGGATTTTCATCTTTTGACGGATAACACTTTTTGTTATCCGACGGATAGTCCTCATCATCCGTCGAGTCTACATCTGTCAGCAAACCATCTACCAAATTAGGTTCTAGTTTCTCTTTACTCTTTTTCCAGGCTTCATCACAAAAAGACTCAATTCCTTGAACTTTGGTGATTTGAGCATGGCCATCCCTGGATGTTTTCCATGCTTTAATCACCTCTTGTTCACGCTCGAGCTACTTCTTTGAAATCTCTTCCTTTTTCAAGGACTCGGTTAATTCCTCCTTGGCAATCTTACACTCAATTCTTAGTTTCTCAAAATCAACAAACTGAGACTCAAGCACATTATTCCTCTCACTTAAAAACAAGTTGTTTTCTTTGATTTTAGCATTTTTTTTAGTAAGAGACTTAAGTGTAACACGCAAATGATATAATTCTGTAGACATGACATTTATGGCATCATTACACTCAGCTTTAGATAAATGCGCAAGGTTTGTAGTAATTACCTGATTGCTTGAGGAACTTGTCTCTATTTTATCAGACTTGGCCATTAGGGCTAGATTGACATAGCTGACATCTTCATCTTCGTCCAAACCATCTGCTGCCCAGTCATTCTCTTGTGTAATAAAAGCCCTTTCCTTTTGTTTGAGTAGATCAAAGTATTTTTGCTTATAATCCACAGTCTCAAACCTTTTCTTACTGGAATCTGACTTTCTATACTCATTTGCAAAATGCCCTGCCAAGCCACATTTGAAACATTTGAATTTTGACTTATCCACCATGTTTCTATTTGGCTTGGCTGCTCCAAAGTTCTTCTTAAACTTGAGCTTGGAAAATCTCCTGGAAAGAAATGCTAGGTGCTCATCAATGTCCTCCATGTCATCTTGGCTCAATGAATCTTCACTTTCTACTGCAAGCTCCTTGCCCTTGTTCTCACAGACTTTAGAAGTTGACTCAACAGCTTTCATCTTCACTTCCTTCTCCTTTTCCAAATCAGCAACTAGTGTAATGGATCCCCCTTTCTTCTTTCCTCTCTCCATCCTTTCATTCTGCTCTATCTCAAGCTCATAGGTCTTCACGATGCCATACAGTCTCTCCAAAGTAAACTCTTTATAATCTTGTGAGTTTCTTAATGAGACTGTCATTGGTTTCCATTCCTTTGGAAGAGATCAAAGGAATTTCAGATTAGAGTCTTTAGTCTGATAGACTCTTCCATGCAACATAAGAGCATTTAGTAGTTTTTGAAATCTACTAAAAATGTCAGTGAGTGACTCACTTTCCTCAATATGAAAATGCTCATATTGCTGAATCAAGAGCTGCATCTTATTTTCTCTAACTTGCTCAGTGCCATCACATATTATCTGTATAGTATCCCAGACTTCCTTGGCAGTTTTGTAGTTGATAATGTTATCAAACATGTCTGCATCAACTCCATTGAACAGAATGTTCATGGCCTTTTTATCCTTCCTGACTTGTTCAATGTCAGGATCAGACCATTCGTGCCTTGGCTTGGGAACTGATGGCTCGTTTCCTATTGCAGCTCTCATTGGAACATGAGGGCCTCTTTCTATGCAGTCCACATAGGCCTCATCTTGAGAAAGCATATGAAGATGCATCTTTACCTTCCAATGATGGTAATTATCTTTATCTAGAAAATGAATCTTGACTCCAACGTCTTTCTTGTTCATCTTGCTGAATTGTTTTGATCTTTAAACTCTTTGTAGATTAAGAGCTTGCTCTGATACCAATTGTTAGTCCCTTAACAATATAGCAAGAATTAAAGAAGGGGGGTTGAATGGAATTCTTGAACCTTTTTCCCGAAATAAAAATGTTCAACTCGAATATAGATATAAATGTTTTGATTAGCACAATGCGGAATAGAAACTTAATTGAATCAAAACATAAGTAATTAAAAACAAGAGTCTTTAAAAACTTTCTGGTGGATTTAAACAATTCCACCAAGGATATATATTATATATCGAGAGGACTTTGTGTGCAAGAATGCTCACAGCTGCTTACAAATTGAACTACTGAGAATACAGGGAAATGCTAAGGATTCTACTTACAAAGATTTCTCTGTTTTTCTTTTGTATCTCAGCTCTCTTTTTTATTTGCTACGTTCTTGGATTATATATTACCAAGATTACAAAGTCAAAAAGACCGAAAAAATATAAAAACTATCAGTCTTAAGCTTTGCTACTTTTTGTCCTCTTTTACCCAGTCAATGGGCTTCCACAGTAGATTTGTATACATCTCGACGGTTGTGCTCAGTTTTCACTGTTCAACTGCTGTTTGAATTCTTTATATGATCATCCATTGAACTTTATGAGTATCCGTTAGATATATGATCATCCGTTGACTTTCTGAACATCCATTGATGGCTTCATTGATTATCCGTCGACTGCTATATTAAACATCTGTTAATAGTCATTTGATCATCCGTCGATAGCTATTTTGGCACTTGACTTCATTTCACTTATGCAGAATTACAAGACATCATTTATATACAATTAATCAACCTATTCTGCATATCTAGTTAAAGTCAACATGACTTATAGACTACTACAGAATCTATACAAAGATGTATACAGAACTGTGCTACAGACTCATTATTATATAAGCTACTCACTCGATGGATAATGAGTTAACATCCGTCGGGACTATAATGAGTTATCTATCGGGACTATAATTCTTATCCGTCGAGTGCTACATTTTTTCACTAAGTAAAATCTACTTAAATGTTTTGTTTATGAAATCATCAAGTACACAACATATGCACAATAATTACATCTTATGTTATTCCCTAATAAAACTTTAGCTTCTTGAATAATTGAGTCACGGCTATAGCACGAAAAACTCAATATTCTAAGTCAAGTCTAAACCAATATTTCGTACAATTGAATCAGTCTCCAACGGCCACGGCTGTAGCACGTAACGACCTTTAGATTCTAATTCAATGTACACATCTCTATGTAATAGACAAGTATTTCTTATTTCGAAATCAAAGCCCTCGGCTGTAGCACGAAACGACAATGATTTAAAAATAAGAACCACTTTCTACCATGTCGGAAGGCTATGACCGACACAAGCCCGTTGTGTCATCGGCCAATTACTACTTGATATTATTTAATTTTAGAGGGATTATATTATGTTACAATAATAATCATATTATAAAGAGATTCTTCCTTTTAAATTAAATATTTCAAATCAATAATCGATAATCAGATGATTCCTAGATCAGGGGGAACATTGTCAAGAGGCGTCACTGAATACCCCTTTCTTACAGATATAAATCTTCTTTTAATAGAATCATCCTTTCTCTCAATATTGAAAATTCATATTTAATTACGTGTTTCATAAACACAAGAATCTCATGATTGTATTCATAATATTATTGTTAATGCAAGAAATGATTCATATTCTAGATTTTCTAGAGCACGCCTTATATTGATTTAAGTTCACCTAGATCTATCATCGCATGGTAAACATAGGCATATATCTCATATATAAAATTAAATAAAAAAGTAAAGGTAAAGTGCAATAAAGTAAATGTGTTTGGTTATGGCCCCATCCTATGTGATCTTTATCAAGCTCATGATAAAGATCAAGGTCAATCTAATATGGTGATGGAAATAAATACAACTACTTATTACATAAGTCTTCTTCTTTGTTTAGACTTCTTGTATGCCTCGTCTTCTTCTTTGTATCACCTCCATTGGATAGCCTTCTTGAGTCTTCAATTATATTACATAGATTGAAAGTAAAACTAATCTAATGAACTTACAAGAATAACTCGAGTTACATTCGAGATTTATGATTACAAAGATTGATGACATGCAAGTCGTATTTAAAACCAAAACCAAAACCAAAACCATTACACTAAGGTCGAAAGGCCATAACCATCCACCATTCTCATATAACACATAAAAGCATGTTAAAACACATAATATGATCTTAACATATCATATTATCCATGATCTAATCATAAAATATGACAATAATCAGAAAAATTAGAATCAAATCAGAAAACCAAGAATCACTGTTTACGGGCAGTAAACGACGTCAAACGCCTTACAGACGAGTCGTTGATAGCTTTAGCTATCAGTTTTGTTCAGACGCTCGTTTACCTATGGAATAGGGTATTCGTTTACGTAAATCGGACACAAGACCCAGATTTCAGCAAATCTGCAGCAGCCAATTCAGAATCCGTATCTAATATGATTCTCATAATTAGAACAAACATAAATCATGTATATATCAGTATATATACAGATTACATTATCATCTTATGATTATACAACTCACATGAATATCATATATTTAAAACCATACATATATAAGCATATTATATCAACATCAAATCATGGCGAATCACGTACATGCTCATATATCGAAAACAGTTAAACACATAAACGAATTAAAAACTTTTCGCAAGTAGCTCTGATGCCATTGAAGGGTTTTTAGCACATAAACTCCACGAAAACATAAATTTAAATCTTAAAAAAAACGAAACCCTCTATAGGATCCATGCGAAAAATAATATTTAATTCGTAGTCCAATATGTTTACCTTAAGAAGCTTTACGTTAATGGAAAGATGGAGGTCTTTAATAGCGATCCAAGAACGATGAACAGAAATCCCTAGCAGCTACTCCTCAAGTGTGAAGCACTCCACCGGTATCCACCAAGAGTACAATGTGATGGAGGAGGAAGAGGTTGAGAGAATTAGTTGCCTCCCTCTTGTTCTACTTTAGAATTAGAGTTAATTATTTGGGTTGAGGCAAATAGGGTTTATAATAGTATATTTATAGGCAAAATTTTCAGCTGAAAATTTTCCATAAAATATTATTATTATTAACCCTTTAATTCATTATTCTTATTAACCAATTAACTAATAATTAAAACACCTTTTAATCATTAATCCCTTTTCTAAACACGTTAGAAAAATAATTCTCTCACTTGATTTAATTTTAAAAATTAAATTCTTAATTAATAATATTAAGAATTAATTAAATCTCATTTAATCAATTGTTAAATCTGCTAATTAATTATTTATTTCATAAATAAATAATTACCAGCCATTATTAATTAATTCCTCCACCATTAAATCATTCTCTTTTATGGTGTGACCCTGTAGGTTCAATATTAAGCCAGTAGTAAAAATAAATAATAATAAAACTATTTTATCATTATTTATATAAATTTTCTAATTCATTAAATATGATTAATTAATAAATTAATCATATTTATTCTACATCGTGAGGGATACTTCTCAGCATATCGCGATTATCCGGATAATACGAATTCACTGCTTAGAATACCAAGAACCTATTCAGTGAGTAGTTACTGTACAATCAATTCCTTCTACCCTGTAATGTCACGATTAAATACAAGGCATGGAACTTGTGTCAAGCCTATCTTATTTAATCATTTTCTTTCTCATTCACTATGCTTAGTTCTATTTAATGTAAATTAGAAACTCCTTTCTAATTTCATTCACTCTGGCCAGAGATTCCTGAACTAGCATAAGTGGATCAGCATTGAACATTCTCTTCCTTCACTGGAAGGGGTAGATCCTTTATTGATCATACACTATCTTCGTGTACAAATTCATATACCCAGTACAGCCCTTATAATTGTCCCTGGAGACTAAGAACTAAACCAAAGCATAGTTCAGTGTATACAAGATGACTATGATGACCTTAAGTCTAAGGATACTTGTACAACTATCACTATGTGAACAACTGCTGATACGTGAGTGAACTCCATCAGTTGTTCAGCTGTGTGAGTCATGTTTAGTGAACTTATTCTATAATAAGCACCTACATACTAGCTATAGTGTAACCATACAAATGTATATGAGAACAGACATCCTTCATAATGAAGCAAGCATAGTATGTATCGATCTTTGCGGATTACTAATTACCAGTTAGTAATCCTACGACCAGGAAATATTTAAGTTTAGAGTTATCATCTTTTAGGTCTCATTATTATGATCTCATCATAATCCATAAAAAGCTTTACTCTAAACTATTGTATATCTTATTTAAACACTTAAATAGATAAAGCCCGCAATAAAACCAAAACAAATCTTTTATTAATATCAATGAAATCAAAACAGATTACATAAAAGTTATTCCTAAATCATCATACATGATTGGACTTAGGACACATCTCTTTCAAGTTACTCTATGGTTAACATGATTTATATGCTTTTAAGTGATGAGTACTTCAATTTCAGTAGTTATGTCATGTATGAACTAGGGTATAAGTTAAAAGACATTAAGAAGAGGTCTAAGAACATATATTATGCTAGGTTTATTATGATGCTAGCAGATCATGTGTCTAAGGACCTCTTGATTGAGAACCCAACAAATAAGCTTGATTGTTGGGTCCAAGAAAAGAGGGTCCTTGCTGATCTTAACAGGAACAATCTCCACAATGAAGTGCCTTCAACTAATGGCCAATCATGGTGGCACCTCAGGTAAGTGAGGTAAATGTTTCTGTCTCTACTATTTATCAATCTCAAGTTTCTTTGTAAGCTATTGTGGCTATGGAATCTGTGACAGTGACCAAACAGATGCCTACCCAAGCCAAAAAATCCAAAATTTCTAAATCCAAGTCAAAGAAACCTATTAGATATATTTGAGATGTCATGTCTAATCTGATTTGTGTTTAGTTTTCAGAACTTAACAACAGGACTTATCAGGACATACTGAAATCAGAACTTACTGAAGTCAGAACTTAATATCAGAACTTAAGGCATCAGAAGATATATATCAGGACTTAAGTGCGGGAAGGCTTCAGATAAGGAATGTGACTGATTTACAGGAGAAGATCTGGACTAAAACAAAAGAAGATATGCATGAAGAGTTAGAAGACTAGAAGACTTGTAAAAGTTATCTGATTGATATATTTTAGGAGACAAAATTATATTCCATATCAATTAGAAGATATCTTGTAACTGTGTACTATATAAACACAGCTTAGGGTTTACACTATATGTGTTATCATTATCGAGGAAGATTATACACTGTAACCTAGCAGCTCTTAGTGATATTGTTCATCACTGAGAGAGAACAACAGGTCTATTGTAACAAAGTTTATTTGAATATACTTGATCTTTGTTAAATACTTGTGTTGAAATCGATTTGATTGTATAAACACTATATTCAACCCCCTTCTATAGTGTTTTGTGACCTAACAAGTGGTATCAGAGCTTTTCTGTTAACACACATACAGTAAAGAACCAAACAATCAATCATGTCTGAAGAAACACAAACTCCAACTAAGCCCACCAAAACTCAACATACTCAAATCACTCAAACCCACAGTCGATATGAGACTATTACGGTACCCATACTGAGACCATCTGAGTATCCTATATGGAAAGTGAAGATGGCTATGTTTCTGGAAGCTACAGATCCAGAATACCTTGATAGAATTAATGATGGACCATATAAGCCTACTAAGCTCTCTGTTGTAGTTGTTGATCAACCAGCAAAGACCATACCAAAGGAGAAAAGTGAGTATACAGCTAAAGACATCTCATCTATTGCCAAAAATGCAAGGGTAAGGCAACTGCTTCATAGTGTAATTGATAATGTCATGTCAAACAGGGTAATTGTATGCAAGACTGTAAAGGAGATATGGGATGCTTTGGAGACAAGATGTCAGGGAACTGATGCAATCAAAAAGAATAGGAGGACTATACTCACTCAAGAGTATGAGCACTTTGACTCAAAAGCTGATGAGTCATTAACTGATTTATATGACAGGTTTGTCAAACTCTTGAATGATCTGTCACTGGTGGACAAGGAATATGATCTTAAAGATTCAAATCTAAAATTCCTTTTAGCTCTTCCTTAAAATTGGGATTTGAAGTCTACTACCATAAGGTGGAAGTTCTGATAAGAAAGGGTTCCGAAAGTCTGAAGGCAAAGGAGGAAAGTCTGACAGAGGAGACAACTCAAATGTCAAATACTACAATTATAGTGAAAGATGCCACATATCTCCTGACTGCAAGAAAAAAAAAGTGATAAAGGCAAGGCACTTGTCACAAAGAAGAAAAGCTGGACAAACACTTCAGATTCTGAAGATGAGGTGAACTATGCCTTGATGGCAAATGCTGATAGCAGTACTGACACTGCTGAATTGAAGGTACCTCAAACAACCTTTGCTTTTCATACTGATGATATTACTAAGTTGAGATTATACCTTAAAACCATGTTCATTAGTTTTAGAGATCAGACTTTAACATGTGAAAGATTAACATCTGAAAGTCTTGCTCTTAAAAACAGGAATGACTATTTAGAAAAAGAGTTAGTTGTGTTCCATCAAACTCAGAAAGAAAGAGATGATGCTTTGTATGTTAAAGATGAAGTGCTAAAACTGAATAAATCTCTTAAATATGAATTAGAAAAGGAAAGAGAAGTCATCAAAACTTGGACTAACTCTGGCAGAACAACTCAGAATATACTAAGTAGTGGAAACTGGAAAGAGGGCTTAGGTTACCTAGATGAAAAGGAAGAAAAGGAAATTGTGTCATCTAAACCAAACTTTACCAAGAAAGCTGAAAAGCCTAAAGTTAATCATGTTAAGTTTGTAGCAAAAACTGTAAAGTCTGATTCTGAAAAGATGAAAGATTCTAAGACAAAAGTCAAAGAAAAGTCAACTTCTGATAAATTAAAACAGGACAAACCAGCTTCAGTAAACATAGGTTTGATGACAAAGAAGCAGCTTAAGCATAAGCTGAAAGAGATTAGAAATGTGAACAAGGTAAAGGAAGCTAGGAAAAATAGGAATGGAAAGGAAGGTGTGAATAAAAGCAATAATTATATGCCTGTTCCTAATGTTCCTAGAAATAAATGTTATAACTCTGGAAACTCTAACCATCTTGCTTCTTTTTGCAGGAAAAATAAAGATATAAACTCTTTACCTCCTAAATCAGGAGTTAAGAGTCAGTCTATTAGGTTTAAACCACAAAATCCTTGTTTTCATTGCGGTAGTTTATGGCATTTCATTTATACTTGTAAGGAATATCATAGTTTGTACTATGATTATTATCAAATAAAACCTTCTTTAAAGAAAGTTAGCATTATTCCTTCTAGTGTAAAGTCTGATATGAAGTCTGATAAACAGCATGTTAGCATAAACTCTGAAATTAAATCCGCTGCAAATGCTAACAAACTTAAAAAGGCCAAAGGATCCAAGCAAGTCTGGGTCCTTAAAACTAACCAATAGTGATCTTTGTGATTGCAGGGCAACAAGAAAAACATCCTAGTTCTGGACAGTGGATGTTCAGGACATATGACTGGAAATAAAGCCCTGCTATCAGACTTTGTGGAGAAAGCTGGCCCAGGAGTTTCTTATGGAGATGGAAACATGGGAAAGACTCTGGGATATGACAATATCAATCTTGGGAATGTCATCATTGAAACGGTAGCTCTTATCTCAGAACTTAGACATAATCTGCTAAGTGTGAGTCAAATCTGTGACAGAGGTTATCATGTGGATTTCTTTGAAGAACACTGTGAAGTTGTAAGTAATTCTACAGGCAAAGTGGTTCTGAAAGGTTATAGACATGGTAACATATATGAAGCCAGACTTTCAACAAACTCTGATGGTTCTGCAATCTGTCTATTGAGTAGATCATCAATTGAAGAAAGATAGAATTGGCACAAAAGACTCTCTCATTTAAATTTCAACAACATAAATGAGATAGTAAAGAAAAATCTTATGAGAGGACTGCCAAAATCAGTATTTACTCCTGATGGCCTTTGTGATTCATGGGTCGGGGATCCGGGTTGTCACGAGTTCCATTTCCCTTAATAACACCCAATCTTAATAAACAATCAACTACTCTGTACTGTGACCCCACAATAAACACACACACCACAAGTTATAGTCTCAGAGATGAATATACAAAAATAACACGAGTCATTTTATTCCAAAATTATATGCCATTACACCTTAAAAGGGTTTCTGAATAGATTTACATTTCTTTGCCATTATTACAATTGATAAAGATACATAAGTCTGGTACATCAAAAGTTGAAAGCCTAGCCTATTGGTAGTTCCTACCTCAGCTACAGCGACATCAACGCCTATAGGAAACTGCGGAACGTTTCCTATCCGCTCGCGAATTGGGAGCTTGGTCCTGTTCATCTTTTCTATCTGTTGTTGTGTGATGAAAGAAAGCAAGGGTGAGCAACAAGCCCACCAAAATAATATGTATAGTGATTTACAATATATGAGCATTCTCATAGTACTCATGAAAGTCTTGGTCAAGAAGAAATGAACCAAGTTTGATATCTTACCGCGACCAAGTCGCAAAATATTCAGTATATATGTACATATATACTTTTCAAAATCTTTGAAATCCTCTAACATGTATAATATACACAGAGTTCCCGTTTATAACTGTATAAACTATCGTTGCAAGGTGATCTCATATATCTAACCTTGTCTCAACATTTTTCCGAAAATCTTTGACATGCACAAGATAATCATTTACTAGATATAAGTTTAAAAGATGAAGCTACAAGATACTCCAATATACTTATATCCGAATACTACTTGAACTACCACTGTTCAAGTTATAATCAGTTTCAAAAGTTCATCACCCAGATAAGACTACAAGATAAGACTTGAATAGATTCAATCCTTGAAATATCATTATAAATAATGAAGTTACGAGATACTTCATTAAGTCCCGATATATATATATACCTATATATATATATACATTTCATACACTCCTTGAAAACCTCTGTTATGAAAATTATAAACAGAGTTGCAATATCCAATGAATTTGGAAAGGAGAAAACCTTGGCATAAAACTGATACCTTGCTGATCAGGCAAAGATACCAATAAGTAACCTTTTCTACTAGTAGATGGATGAATCCCCCACCGGTCATCACCATGGCCACATTAGGACCTTGTGCTGGACCGCCACCCGGCCTCTTACGCGTTGATGGACTGCCACCCAGCCACTTACACTTTGATAGACCGTACCTCGGCCTGTCGCTTATGCCGACTCAATTAGATGGACTTACTTCCCGAACGTTGGGCAAGTAATCAAATTGTTTTCTCAAAACAGCAACCACGTTGCGAATGTAAAATACACCACAAAGCCGGATCCCCCAGGTTTTGAGCGAGTATTTAAATCCCCCTCGAAAGGAGGATCTTAAATATAAAAGAATGAGTTTTGGGATCCGCCCTAACTATTAGAAATCATTTTGAAGACTCGAAAACATTTTTAAGAATATTTGGTGTACTGCTGATTTATTAAAATAAATCAGTCCCGATATATTAGAAAATATCTGAATATTATTATTTAAATAATATTCTCATAAAGAATAATCTTTATAAAAATAATTGAAGTAGAAGTTGTAAAACTTATACTTGAAATGAATATTAAATAACCAAAGATATACTTATACGAATATAATGTTTTGAAATATAATATAAAGTTATCGAATAATATAAAGTTAAATAATATTCAATATATATATAAAGTTATCGAATAAACCTTATTCGATTAATAGTTTTGAAAACTATATCAATATATATATATATATAAATATATATATATATATATATCATATACTCGGGAATATCTACTCCCGGTTTTAGAAAAGGGTTCACCTTTGGGTCCCCTATACTAAGAGTATACGCAACTACTGCTTAGCTCTAGCATAGGTATTATGCAACTAATAAGCATTTGAACCAACAGATATATATCAAGATTACGAAACAAACATGCATATATACCATATCACATGCTCCAATATATCGCAAGAATTTTCTAATAACAATCATGCATCTATCACAAGATAATGCATATACACATATACATCACAACAACAGTATAACGGGTAGAAAACTTGCCTGAGTGCTCACGGATAGACTTAAGCTTAGAGTGGGTCCGATAACCTATGAACAACAACATAAGTCGGAATTAGACCCCAGTCGCTTAAGAAACTATAATTTAACCAATTGAACCCTAAAGCTTGCTTATGGTCACTCCTACGCTTAACGAATCACCTAAGTCGTTCGAGTACCCTCGGCTCCACCATTTTTAATATATTAACCATTAAGAGTTTTAAGGCGATTCTTTCGCGAGTACCTTACCAAATGCCTAATCTACTTAACATAATTGTTTCATACCCCAATTAGTCATTTAAAGTCCTTAACCAAGGTTTCAAAGTAAGGCGAGGGGTAATGGTTCGGTCGTGAAACGCCGTTACTTAAAACGGTCGTTTCTCCTAAACCGTACATCGGATTCAAACGAACCACATATCAAAACGAAGCTCATAACATGAAATATCTAAATATGGCAATGGTCAAAACCTAATAGTGAGTTCAAGGGTTCTGATGTTAAGAACAAAAACAGTCTACGGTAAATCGGGCATTACGACGGCTATATTTACGCGATTTCCCAAATTTAAACCACTCCAAATCATCTCACAATCAACTCACAATCAACATCCCAACCAAACTTCATCCATACTTCACCATAACAGCCCCAACAACTCCATATTATCTATTTATACTATTCTTAAACTTGAATTTAAACTACACTTAAGTTCATTAATCAATACTCCAAGAATTACAACTCCAAAACATTACAACACCAACTATCCTCTACATTCACAACAAACAAGCCTCTCATGAACTATAACAACATAACTAAACCTAATAATCAAGTAAAGTTAGGGTTTGGAGGGGTTATACCTTCCTTGGAGAGTGGAGAATCAAGTAACTGGCTTGGAATCACCCTTAAAAGTCCTTATCCAAGCTTAATCTAAACAAAAACTCAAGAACAAAAATTTTAGTTCTTAAAAAACACTATTCACCATCTTCTTCCATGATTTTTAGGAAGAGATTGTGAATGATTTAGGAGCTCAAACTTATAGGATATCCACAACTATGCATAAGGAGTCTTAGATAAATACCTTACAATTTAACAAAGCTTGGAACTAGGTTTTTGATTTTTCTTTCTTTGAAAATGGAGGAAAGTCGAGAGCTTGATGAAGAAAGTGAAATATCTTTATGTTTTTGGTGAAAATGAATTGTTGGTTGGCTTGGTTGACATTTTGATTTGTTTTTTTACCTTTTTACCATGGTAATTTTTGTGTGGTTCTAATTCAACCAACAACACACTTGCTTGTCATGCTTATGTCACCATGTGATGTCATCCTCCCTCCTCTGTCCTCTTCTCATTGGTTTGATGACATCATCCCCACTAATCTCTTTGATTAGCTTTTAATTATTTGGCTAATGACCGCGGATCTGTTATACGGTTTGCTTAACTTTCGTTTTTGTTTATCGTTTGAGGGATCATACCCGGGATCTTATTACTTAGGTTCCTTTAACCTTTCCCAATACATTATATTCCTTTTATGATCCTCTATTAAAATCCTTGAATTTAATTCCTTTTTATCCTGTTACCTTATACTCAATTCTTTCGATATCTGGTGGATTTTCGGGAAAAATCAAAAGGTTCAAATTTGGATTCTGACGATCTTTACATACACTTATATATCATACAGAGTACCCATAAAATCTCAGAATATCCATAAAAGAACCCCTACATAGTGTGGCATGAAAAGTTTTCTTATTCAGCAATATCAGCAAAAACACTATTCATAAGGGTTTCAGAAAGTTTAAAATTTTGGGGTTATTATAGTCTCCCCTCCTTAAAAGGATTCCGTCCCGGAATCAGATAGAAAATGAATAGGGATACTCTCTTAGCATTGCACTTTCTAACTCTCAAGTAAATTTTCCCACATTGCGGTTCTTGCATCAAACTCTGAATAGTTTGATAACCCTTCTCCTAAGCACTTGTCCCTTTTTCAGTCTATAACCCTTTCTGATTGCTCCATATAGGTTATGTCTGGTTGCATGTCTATGCGCTCATATGCCCCTATTTATCTGGCATCCGGATTACACTTCCTTAACATTGATACGTGAAACACGTTATGAACTTGCTACAGGTTCGGGGGTAGGGCTAGCTCGTATGATAACTTCCTAATATGTTTTAATATATCCAAGGGTCCAACAATTCATGGACTTAAACTTTCCTTTCTTTCCAACCCTCATCAATTCCTTTTTAAGAGAATACTTTTAACAATACAAGGTTCCCTCCTTCATACTCTTTGTCCTTTCATTGTCAAATCAGCATACTTCTTATGTCCATCTTGGGCTACTCCCAGCCGTCCTCTGATTAGATCTATTATATTCTTGGTCCTTTGGACCACTGCTGGTCTGAGCATCTTGCGCTCTACAACTTTATCCTAATATAAGGGAGATTGACATTGTCTTCCCTCAAAGATCTCACAAGACGACATCTCGATACCTGACATATGATCTATTATCGTGAGAAAACTCATCCGTGTTAAGTGATCATTCCAAATTCTTCCAAGTCTATTGCACAGACTCTTATTATAGCTTTTAGCATTAGAGCTTTTGCTTCTCAATACCCATTCATTTCCAGTTCGTAATCGCTACTACCTTCCGTTCCTAATATTATACTGGTTACACCTTTGCTCATTAGCATTCTATAACCTTTTAATAATCACGTCAACCTTAGTATCACGAACGCGTTAGAATCGGAATACCACCATACTTGGTACCACTTCATCTCTAGCTGCCTCCATCTTCAAAATCTTGGTCCTTCATATAGAAGTAAAAGAATTTATTGAGAGATCACTATGATCATGAACACTTGTTACATTGCATAGTTAGTACAGAAGGTGGCCAGCCTTTAGTACTTGACAAGCAATTAAATAAAAGATGGTATCCTACTAGGCTTCTATCACACAGATAGATAGTCATTCGGCAATACCTCCCCTTCTGGAAGGGTTGTTCTTCTCAGTTTATATGAAATGAAAAGAAGAGAAAAGAACGAATTGAAGAGAATTGTATATATGAAAAAAATATACTGCCACAAAATATCTGGCTTGGAACCTACCTCTAAACTATAGAGGTTTGTCATAGGAGAACAAAACATATGTATATTTATATATCAACATCAAGTATTATCGCATCGCATTTTGCATGCTTAAATATTTTTGCTATTCCGTCCATCATTCTATGAACCCATGCTCTTCCTCGAGCTTATACTCAATCACCTTTGAAACTCCCTCGACATCGAAAATCGAATCTGGAATCTCATTTTATACATCATCGTTACTAGTATTCTATGCTTGCACCGCAACCTTCTTCGTATAGTAATACGACTCTCTATTGATAAGAAGGAATAAGTATTCAATAGTAGATAATCTACTTAATTAGTCTATCAATGATAATTTATACACCACCACGACCCGATTAGTGGTACTCAATCTCAACATCCATTCCAATACAACTCTCATGGTTGTAATCGACTCATTACTCGCAGAATCATTGCTACACTACTAGGGTCCACCGTTGACCTACTGTAATCATTCATTTTCCATGAAGTCTTAATAGCTAACTATACGGAGTCCATACATCTCGTATCGAATTCTTCTATGGAGGTAACATGATCACCGTTCATGATTCATGAAGAACGCTCCTGAACTGGACGTACATATGACGTGAAGCAGATAAAATTGCAGAAGAGTTTCAATCAAAGCACCGATAGCAGGTTAATACCATTCTTAATCATATACCTTCAATAGAAGACTTAACTTGAAGGTTCGTTTAGTCCTTTTTGAAACATGGTCCTGGATTATTCTCAGGATAGTTCCTTCTAAGATAGATAGCCCGCTCATGGCGATTTTTACGAATTAAACCTTTACCAAACTACTGTTATGATTGGGTATTGCATAGTCATCAGAAGGAATGTCAATCTTCCAAACCATAATACAACCTTCACAGCTTTTACCATCATCACTGTATTCCTTTGGCACAAGCGCCTATAATTATCCTCTTACCTTTAAAGTGTCGGCCACCTCTTTGGCCTTTCCTGATAGTAAAATTTCCTTACAATCAATGTCATCTTAACCACTTTCACTAAATTTTCTACCTCATTTCCCATCACTGCTTGTGTGAAGATGCTTCTCTTAAATCCTGGTGAGAAAAAAAATCACCATTTTTCCATAAGGCATTGCCTTAGTCTTTAGATGTGAACATTACCACGACTGACTCTCGATCATTCTTAGGACGTCTTTTATCTTGGGTCCTTCTTACTTTGATAGTTCTGACCTCCGTTGGTTCAATCTATACTTTCTCATGGTTTAACATGTGCCCCACTTGGCATTATTATAATTACGTCACAATTCCTTTATCAAAATTTCTATTCTTGAGAACTTTGAATATTACCATTCTCCTTGTAAAACTTCTAAGGTTATCCTTGAATCATTCCTCCTTTATTCCCTAGATACAGGGCATATCAAAATATCATTTACTAATACTAGAACCATTATCTATGTACATCTGAAAAATTTCTCTACTGATCTTTAAAGGTTGTTATTACCTTAATCCTTTCCAATTCATACTGTCAAAACTCATACCATCCCTATTAAGGGTGAAATGCCAACCTTTATGCATTCCCCTAGGATTCATTTTAAGTTACCGATGTTCTATCTTTAATTCCACCTTTAAAAAGGTACATGCATCCTTTCATGGATAAATCAAGTCATATATCCCTGATAAGGGTGCCTTATTCAATCCTTCCCACCTCGATAGTATATGCCTAATTTCACAATAACATCTGTATTCAAAATGAGGTTAATCAATATGGCCTCCAAAAGATAACTACGGTTATCTACTTTTCTTGCCTGATTTAGTAACGATAACAAGGATGTTCTGGAAGATATTGGTCGTGTTCAACGTGAACTTCTTCTTAATAAATCCTCATTTACTTTTGTTATTTATCTCAACAGTCATCTCAATGTTGGGATATCTTTCATACCTGGCGTCTCCCTTTCTGGGTATCAAGCCACCAGTCTTACACTTCACATTCTTGAAGGTCACTTATTTCATCCAATTTTCCTAATTTCTTACTTCCTTGTCTCCTCAGTCTATCCGCGTCTCATTATTTATCCTTCGAACTATCTCCGGGTTTCCTCGAATCCTCCCAACTTATAGGGGATAAAATATATGTATCTCTTATTCCTTCAATCCATCAGCTTTAACTCTTGGTGAATCACTCTCATCCTGACGAGTACATACTTTTCTACTTCTATTGCTACGAGTCTTTAGGGTTTCCTCATACCCAACTCCCTTATCATTCCTCGAACTCTATTGCCTTTATAATCCTTTCTATTACAATCATTTCGTGAACCCACTAATTATTTACTTCAAACATCACGTCGTTCTGGGATTCTTGTCCTCAGAACGAATCTTGACAACTTTTACAACTTAGGTTCATAATTTATCATACTCGTCCACTTTTGTTCTGGCTCTAAAGCTTTTACACTACCTCCATAACCTTGGGAAGTACTTTCCCGAAAACAATTGTCTGAACTTTAATCAATTTATTATGACCTCTGGCTCCGTGCCTTTCTTGGTCTTTCACCAGCGGGTGGCCTCTCTCTTAGGAAGGTAAGTGATAAAAACAGTCTTTTGTACTCCGTCAATCATTTAGAATCTCAAATGATTCCTTAATTTCCTTTAGCCAGGCTTTTGCCTCGACTGGGTTAGCCTGCTCCTTGGAACTCTGAGAGCTTAGCGACTTAAAGGTCCTGAAAGAATTTCTCACCGCATTGTTTCCTCAGGGTGGTGGTTGGGGATAATAGTCTAAGTTCTATCTAGACAGGTCCATAAATTTTCGTATAGGAGTACCGTCTCGGGTCTCCTTTCCTTACTCGACTTCTGTTTCCTTAGTCTGAACATTCCCTCCTCCTCCCCATAATCGGGGTCATCCTACATATTTTAAATCCTCATTTTCCACTTCATCATGTTATGGGTTCCTTCTATCTTGATGGCGACCTCCCTGACTATCACGTTCAGGGTTTGCCCTAAATCTTATTCCTCAAACTAGCTTTCATCTAAGATCTCATCTTTAAGCTCTTGAACATTTGGAACCCAAATTCTGTAGGAATATCTCATTATTCCCTTATCATCTCTCTCGGTATTAATCTCTTATCTATTTGTTGGCTCTCTGCCTTCATTCATCACTTTTTCTGGCACAATATGTTCTTTTCCAATAATTCCGGCTGTATTGCTATCTCAAACAGCTTTTCGGTACCGGCTCCGGTTACCTTCACTTCTATTTCCATTTTCTCAAAATCTCTTATAAACTCTCTCAAAGACATTATCATCTTGAGTCTCTCCTTTTTACTAAGGGTATCAGCCACCACATTGGCTTTCCCCGAATGATAAAGAATCTTATAATTGTAATCCTTGATTAGCTCTAACCACCTCATTTGGCGCATGTTGAGCTCTTTTCTGCGTGAAAATGTACTAGAGCACTTATGGCTTAGGTAATTCTCGCACTTCTCTCCATACAAGTAGTGCCTCCAATCTTTAGGGAAAAACTATTGCCATGAACCCAAGCTCATAGGTGGGGATATCGAATTTTATATTCCCTTAATTGTCTTGACGCGTACGCGATTACCTTGTTGTTCTGTATAAGAAGCACCCTAATTGCTTATGTGAAGCGTTACTACACATCACAAAATCTCCTTTTCCATCCGGCAATGCCGTCATAGGGGCCGCCACCAATCTTTGCTTCAGTTCTTAAAAGCTGTTCTCGCATTTCTCTGTCCATTAGAACTTCTCAGTGTTACGAGTAAGCCGCGTTAAAAGGGGCTACTATCTTTACAAACTTGAACGAACCTCTAGTAGTGACCGGCCAATCCTACCTCTGGTAGTTGCCCTAACCATGGTCATCAATTCCTCAGTGGTCCTTTATTCATTCTTGTCAGGATCCTTCACAGGATAGCGATAATCCCTTCTAGGACAACATCCTCAACCGCTACATCCTTAATACGAACATCATCTGGTCCCGTGTTAGGACACTCTATCGGATCCACAATCTGATCTCCAATAACTAATAAAACATCATCGCATTGTTGCTCCTCAACCTCAGGGTTCGGAGTCCCGCTACCATATATGATAACGAACTATACTTCTATCACGATATTTATAAGGGTTCCCATAAGGGTTTTAACTGTCAGTACTACGTTAGGTAATCCGACTATAAACTTGGCAAGAGTTCTTATTATCTTAGTAAACTTATTATCTTAACTTCACATCATCTCTGAGGTTTATAACGCTTCGCTCTGATACCATTTCTGTTACACCCCCAAATCCGGGGTCGGGGATCCGGGTTGTCACGAGTTCCATTTCCCTTAATAACACCCAATCTTAATAAACAATCAACTACTCTGTACTGTGACCCCACAATAAACACACACACCACAAGTTATAGTCTCAGAGATGAATATCCAAAAATAACACGAGTCATTTTATTCCAAAATTATATGTCATTACACCTTAAAAGGGTTTCTGAATAGATTTACATTTCTTTGCCATTATTACAATTGATAAAGATACATAAGTCTGGTACATCAAAAGTTGAAAGCCTAGCCTATTGGTAGTTCCTACCTCAGCTACAACGACATCAACGCCTATAGGAAACTGCGGAACGTTTCCTATCCGCTCATGAATTAGGAGCTTGGTCCTATTCATCTTTTCTATCTGTTGTTGTGTGATGAAAGAAGAAAGCAAGGGTGAGCAACAAGCCCACCAAAATAATATGTATAGTGATTTACAATATATGAGCATTCTCATAGTACTCATGAAAGTCTTGGTCAAGAAGAAATGAACCAAGTTTGATATCTTACCGCGACCAAGTCGCAAAATATTCAGTATATATGTACATATATACTTTTCAAAATCTTTGAAATCCTCTGACATGTATAATATACACAGAGTTCCCGTTTATAACTGTATAAACTATCGTTGCAAGGTGATCTCATATATCTAACCTTGTCTCAACATTTTTCCGAAAATCTTTGACATGCACAAGATAATCATTTACTAGATATAAGTTTAAAAGATGAAGCTACAAGATACTCCAATATACTTATATCCGAATACTACTTGAACTACCACTGTTCAAGTTATAATCAGTTTCAAAAGTTCATCACCCAGATGAGACTACAAGATAAGACTTGAATAGATTCAATCCTTGAAATATCATTATAAATAATGAAGTTACGAGATACTTCATTAAGTCCCGATATATATATACACCTATATATATATACATTTCATACACTCCTTGAAAACCTCTGTTATGAAAATTATAAACAGAGTTGCAATATCCAATGAATTTGGAAAGGAGAAAACCTTGGCATAAAACTGATACCTTGCTGATCAGGCAAAGATACCAATAAGTAACCTTTTCTACTAGTAGATGGATGAATCCCCCACCGGTCATCACCCTGGCCACATTAGGACCTTGTGCTGGACCGCCACCCGGCCTCTTACGCGTTGATGGACTGCCACCCAGCCACTTACACTTTGATAGACCGTACCTCGGCCTGTCGCTTATGCCGACTCAATTAGATGGACTTACTTCCCGAACGTTGGGCAAGTAATCAAATTATTTTCTCAAAACAGCAACCACGTTGCGAATGTAAAATACACCACAGAGCCGGATCCCCCAGGTTTTGAGCGAGTATTTAAATCCCATTTGAAAGGAGGATCTTAAATATAAAAGAATGAGTTTTGGGATTCACCCTAACTTTTAGAAATCATTTTGAAGACTCGAAAACATTTTTAAGAATGTTTGGAGTACTGCTGATTTATTAAAATAAATCAGTCCCGATATATTAGAAAATATCTGAATATTATTATTATTTAAATAATATTCCCATAAAGAATAATCTTTATAAAAATAATTGAAGTAGAAGTTGTAAAACTTATACTTGAAATGAATATTAAATAACCAAAGATATACTTATACGAAAGTAATATCTTTATTTGAATAATCAAAAGTAAGTTTGATTATCGACACATTATTCTTTAATAAAATAAAGAATATTAATTAGTAAATAATCGTAGTCATAAGTCCTCGAATGAATATTCAAAATTAATATTCATTATTAAAATAAACGGAGTCATAAGCCTTTGAATGAATATTCAAAATAATATTCATTAATAAAATAAAGGGAGTCATAAGCCCTCGAATGAATATTCAAAATAATATTCATTAATAAAATAAACGGAGTCATAAGTCCTCGAATGAATATTCAAGTAATATTCATTAAATAATATAAAGTTATCGAATAAACCTTATTCGATTAATAGTTTTGAAAAATATATCAATATATATATATAAATATATATATCATATACTCCGGAACATCTACTCCCGGTTTTAGAAAAGGGTTCACCTTTGGGTCCCCTATATTAAGGGTATACGCAACTACTGCTTAGCTCTAGCATAGGTATTATGCAACTAATAAGCATTTGAACCAACAGATATATATCAAGATTACAAAACAGATATGCATATATACCATATCACATGCTCCAATATATCGCAAGAATTTGCTAATAACAATCATGCATCTATCACAAGATAATGCATATACACATATACATCACAACAACAGTATAACGGGTAGAAAACTTGCCTTAGTGCTCCCGCATAGACTTAAGCTTAGAGTGGGTCCGATAACCTATGAACAACAACATAAGTCGGAATTAGACCCCAGTCGCTTAAGAAACTAGACTTTAACCAATTGAACCCTAACGCTTGCTTATGGTCACTCCTACGCTTAACGAATCACCTAAGTCGTTCGAGTACCCTCGGCTCCACCATTTTTAATAAATTAACCATTAAGAGTTTTAAGGCGATTCTTTCGCGAGTACCTTACCAACTGCCTAATCCACTTAACATAATTGTTTCATACCCCAATTAGTCATTTAAAGTCCTTAACCAAGGTTTCAAAGTAAGGCGAGGGGTAATGGTTCGGTCGCGAAACGCCGTTACTTAAAACGGTCGTTTCTCCTAAACCGTACATCGGATTCAAACGAACCACATATCAAAACGAAGCTCGTAACATGAACTATCTAAACATGGCAATGGTTAAAACCTAACAGTGAGTTCAAGGGTTCTGATGTTAAGAACAAAAACAGTCTACGGTAAATCGGGCATTACGACGGCTATATTTACGCGATTTCCCAAATTTAAACCACTCCAAATCATATCACAATCAACTCACAATCAACATCCCAACCAAAATCCATCCATAATTCACCATAACAGCCCCAACAACTCAATATTATCAATTTATACTATTCTTAAACTTGAATTTAAACTACACTTAAGTTCATTAATCAATACTCCAAGAATTACAACTCCAAAACATTACAACACCAACTATCCTCTACATTCACAACAAACGAGCCTCTCATGAACTATAACAACATAACTAAACCTAATACTCAAGTAAAGTTAGGGTTTGGAGGGGTTATACCTTCCTTGGAAGTGGAGAATCAAGTAACTAGCTTGGAATCACCCTTAAAAGTCCTTATCCAAGCTTAATCTAAACAAAAACTCAAGAATAAAAATTTTAGTTCTTGAAAAACACTATTCACCATCTTCTTCCATGATTTTTAGGAAGAGATTGTGAATGATTTAGGAGCTCAAACTTATAGGACATCCACAACTATGCATAAGGAGTCTTAGATAAATACCTTGCAATTTAACAAAGCTTGGAACTA
Source organism: Apium graveolens (assembly GCF_009905375.1). Taxonomy (NCBI): domain Eukaryota; kingdom Viridiplantae; phylum Streptophyta; class Magnoliopsida; order Apiales; family Apiaceae; genus Apium; species Apium graveolens. The sequence continues at coordinate 171,864,148 of NC_133650.1, forward strand.
GGTTTTTGATTTTTCTTTCTTTGAAAATGGAGGAAAGCCGAGATCTTGATGAAGAAAGTGAAATATCTTTGTGTTTTTGGTGAAAATGAATTGTTGGTTGGCTTGGTTGAGATTTTGATTTGTTTTGTTACCTTTTTACCATGGTAATTTTTGTGTGGTTCTAATTCAACCAACAACACACTTGCTTGTCATGCTTATGTCACCATGTGATGTCATCCTCCATCCTTTGTCCTCTTCTCATTGGTTTGATGACATCATCCCCACTAATATCTTTGATTAGCTTTTAATTATTTGGCTAATGATCGCTGATCTGTTATACGGTTCGCTTAACTTTCATTTTCGTTTATCGTTTGAGGGATCATAACCGGGATCTTATTACTTAGGTTCCCTTAACCTTTCCCAATACATTATATTCCTTTTATGATCCTCTATTAAAATCCTTGAATTTAATTCCTTTTTATCCTGTTACCTTATACTCAATTCTTTCGATATCTGGTGGATTTTCGGGAAAAATCAAAAGGTTCAAATTTGGATTCTGACGATCTTTACATACACTTATATATCATACAGAGTACCCATAAAATCTCAGAATATCCATAAAAGAACCCCTACATAGTGTGGCATGAAAAGTTTTCTTATTCAGCAATATCAACAAAAACACTATTCATAAGGGTTTCAGAAAGTTCAAAATTTTGGGGTTATTACAACAGGACTCTCATTGAAGCTGCATGAACTATGCTTGACGAAGCAAAGCTACCAACCTACTTTTGGGCTGAAGATGTGCAGACTGCTTGTTTTACACAGAATGCTACACTCATAAACAAGCATGGAAAAACACCATATGAGATGGTGAAGAAAAAGAAGCCAAATCTGAAATACTTTCATGTATTTGGATTTAAGTGTTTTATTTTTAAGACTCATCCTGAACAGCTGTCAAAATTTGATCTAAAAGCTGATGATGGAATTTTTGTTGGATATCCACTTTCCACAAAAGCATTCAGAGTCTACAATTTAAGAACTAGGGTTGTCATGGAATCTGTCAATGTATCTTTTGATGATAAAAAGATTACTGGACTTGAAGATTTCAATGATCATGATCAGCTGAGATTTGAAAATAAAGATTTAAATTCTGATTCTGTAAATTCTGATGACCTAAATCCTGATCCTATAACTTCTGATGGGTTAAATTCCGATGTCATTGAAACTGTGGTAACTACTCTAAGGGAAAATGCACCTATTCAGGGGGAGCAAACTGATGATCCTACCACAACTCAAGACTCACAAGAAGCATCAGAACCTGTCACTGGCTCTTCAAGTTCTGATTCATCGAGTTCTGATGAGCCAAATTCTGATAATTCTGGAAACTCTGATTCTTCAATTCCTGAAGGATCCAAATCAAATTCTGAAATTTCAGAGAGCATAACTTCAGGGGGAGCATCAGAAAATGCTGATGGAGACAACATAGATCATGGGGGAGGATCCGGTTCTAGAGATCAACTTCGAGCTGCAAGGAAGTGGACTAAAGCACACACACCTGACTTAATAATTGGAGATCCAGAAGCAGGTGTTAGAACTAGAACTGCTACATCAAATGAATGTCTCTATCATTCCTTTCTATCTCAGACTGAACCAAAGAAAGTGGATGAAGCTCTTCAAGATGCTGATTGGGTGCAAGCAATGCAGGAAGAGTTAAATGAATTTTAAAGAAATAAAGTTTGGACCCTAGTGCCAAGACCAAAGAACAGATCAATTGTTGGCACAAAATGGGTGTTCAGAAATAAAACTGACAGTGATGGCATAATTACAAGAAACAAAAAAAGGTTGGTTGCTAAAGGTTACTCTCAACATGAGGGTATTGACTATGATGAAACATTTACTCTAGTTGCTAGATTGGAAGCCATAAGAATCTTTTTGGCTTATGCTACTCACAAAAAGTTTAAAGTCTTTCAAATGGATGTGAAAAGTGCTTTTCTCAATGGAGAATTGAAAGAAGAGGTATATGTTGAACAACCTCCAGGATTTGTAGATCCAAAATTTCATAATCATGTCTACAGACTTGAAAAAACACTTTATGGCCTTAAGCAAGCTCCAAGAGCATGGTATGAGACTTTAGCTCAATTTTTTCTGGAAAGTAGATTTTACAGAGGCACAATTCATAAAACACTGTTCTACCTCAACCATGGAAATGACTTACTTTTGGTACAGATATATGTTTATGATATCATCTTTGGTTCTACAAATGCCAAACTCTGTGGAAGGTTTGCAAAGCTAATGCAGTCAAGATATCAAATGAGTATGATGGGAGAACTTAACTATTTTCTGGGACTTCAAGTCAAGCAAACTGAAGAAGGTACTTTCATAAATCAATCCAAGTACACCAAAAATTTACTCAAGAAATTTGGAATGCAAGACTATTCAACTGCATCCACTCCCATGGCCACTGCAACCAAGTTAGATAAAGATATTGGATCATCAGTAGATATTACTAACTACAGAGATATGATTGGCTCTTTACTCTATTTAACTGCAAGTAGACCTGATATCATGTATGCTACCTGTCTTTATACAAGATTTCAGGCTGATCCAAGAGAACCTCATTTAATAGCTGTGAAAAGAATTTTCAAGTACCTCAAGGGTACAGCTGATCTAGGATTGTGGTATCCTAGAGAATCAGATTTTAATCTAATAGGTTACTCAGATGCAGATTTTGCAGGATGCAAAATAGACAGGAAAAACATTAGTGGAAGCTGCCAATTTCTTGGAGGCGGATTGGTTTCTTGGTTTAGCAAGAAACAGAAATCAATTTCCACATCAACTGTAGAAGCAGAATATATTGCTGCAGGAAGCTGTTGTGCACAGATTCTTTGGATGAAGAATCAGTTACTGGACTATGGGTTAGAATTTTCTAAAATACCCATTTACTGTGATAATCAAAGTGTTATTGCTATGACAGGTAATCCAGTTCAGCACTCAATGACAAAGCACATCAGCATTAGGTACCATTTCATAAGGGAACATGTGATGAAAGGTACAGTGGAAATGCATTTTGTTCCAACAGATCAACAACTAGCAGATATCTTCACCAAACCACTATGTGAAGCTACTTTTACAAGACTGGTAAATGAACTTGGAATTGATTCAGGTTCTTTCTCAAAATCTGCTTAGTTTTTGTTCTCATGCATCAGACTTTATGATCAGTGTTTACAAATTGTCTTATCTCCATGTCATCTGTGCTTAAACTGTAATATATTAAATACTGATCGTTATCTGATGTGATTCTATATAATCTGATAGTGTTTTGAATGTTCTGTGACTATTCAATCCAATGAGGATTACTGTGCTAGATGCTAACCTAGTAGTCTTTAACCAACTAGAAATCCCATATTTGAATTAGTTATTTATGTGGAAATCAATTACACAAGCAAATTCTGATTTTGAGCTTAGTTAAATTTACTTTGTGTATCTTACTACTAAGTCACAAACTAGATTTTTGCTTCTTATCTGTCAAATTCTGATGTCAGTAAATCTTAAGGGTGAACTACATGCTTGATAAGCTTCACTTATCTGATGAAAAGAAAAGAAAAGAAAAGAAAAATTGAAGTCAGGTACTCCTTTAAGCTCTAGAGTAAATATGTGAAAGGGAAGACCCAAGTGCATTGCTGATATTAAGTTATATGCATTAGAAAAGCAAATAAATTTTTCTTGGTGACTTTTCACTTTCTCTGATTACTGGAGAAATACTCTGATAATAGCATAAACTCTGATAGCAGTTGTGACTCATTTACACTGAGAAGCCACTGTAAAAAGAATGTCAAAAGATGCATAAAATGAGCACAAACAGTTGAGGTAGACTCTTACATAAATTTATTCTATAGTAGACTTTAAAATTAAAGACATATTTTAAGCATTTTTCTTAGTTATTCCTTATTTCTAAGATATACTGAAGTTTATCAGACTTTAATCTTTATCTGATCATTTGCAAATGCACACACTCTCACTCCATGTGAATGATGAAAATTACTGTGGTGATTAAGTTGTTTTTGAAAAACAGTTAAGTATTATTTGCATAAGTTCTGAGGACAAGTTCTGATGAAAGTTCTGATGATTAAACTCTGAAGAACTCAGTCAGTATTTGTATGAAGAATCACAGAAATAGACATTTACTTTTTGAGTACAGAAGCCATGTTCTGATGACCGGTAAATTCTGATAATAGTCAAGTTCTGATACAAATCCTGATGGAAACTCTGATGCTTACGTGGCATTATTTATTTACTTGACTTATTTTTGGTTTTACTGTAATGGTCATATTTTATCAAAAAAAAATTAAGTGAGATAAAAACAGTCATAATCATTTGGTTAGTGGGAAACGTGTTTGCCTTGACAACTGCAAGTGCACAATAATTACTGCTTATTTCTCGTTCCCACTAACTACTGCTTTAACTATTTACTGGCTGACAGGTGTAAAGTGTCTATTTTACTTCCAAAAAGAGCTATTGAGTGGAGAGAGTATATATATGGGAGTTAAAAGATTTTACAATCTTTTACCTACTTTTCCTATTCTCTAATCTCTTTTATTCTCTCTCTCTAATATTCTCTGAAGCTATTTTTCACAGGCATTTTATCAAACACTTTGCAAACACATATTTTATCACTAATTTCTCTACAGAAATGGCACCAAAAGATCTGATATATGATGGAGCCAAGTTTGTTCCTAATAACTACATGGCTATTCTTTCTAAGGATGAAGATCCATCAGAACTTCACTTCATCCAAGATTTTCTATCTCGAAGTGAGATTAGGTATGCTTTGACCCAACCAGAAGCACTCTCAGGAACTTAAGTACTGGAGTTTTGGAGGAGTGGTGTTTATGATGATGGTGGTGCAAATAGGTCCTCAAGCATCATATTTACAACAGGGGAGGATGAACACTTGGTTACATTGTCAATTGTTCGACAAGCTTTACATCTTCCAGAAAACTGTGTTTACAGTTCACAAGTTGGGGAGCCGGCCCTTCAGCAAACGATGGCAAATCTGGGCTATAAAAAGTCTTTGGCAAAGCCGGGACAATTGAAAAGACTCCACATCAGGGGGAGTGGAGTTTTTTCTTTGACTGCATTACAAAAGCTTTTGCCAACAAGTGCTCCAACTTTGATGCAATCCCAATTTCGAGTCAGCAAATTGGGTATGCTCTCATTAATCAAACTCATTCTGATTATGCTAATGCTGTGCTAGGATTTATTCTGGATAGGATGCAAGAGGATAGAAATACTGTATATTTTGCTAGATTTTGCCAACTTATTTACAGTTTCTGTAGTTCTGATAAGCCCCAACTAGCTAGTGAGTTGATTGAACCCTTTAAACTTGCTAAAAGGGCTTTCACTGACTTATTATCTACTGATAATAAGAAGACTATACTAAGACCCCTCCAAATTCCTCAATCAGTCAAACAGGTCTTAGTAAACTCTGATCCAGACACCTATACTGCCATATATCCTGATGTACAACCATCCCAACCTCCATCAGCACCTACACAACCTACCAATTCTCAACCTCAACCAACTCAACCTACCATCAGAACATATTTTCAACCATCTCAATCATCTCAACCATCTGCTACAACATCAAGACCCAAACCTTCAAAAGCAAAATATGTTCCTAAATCTCCACCAAGGAGAAGAAGGATGATACTAAGGGATGAGTTTGATGAAGAAGAGGATCAAGTCCAGGTTCATGCATCAGAATATGTGACAGTAGAAGCTGATAATGTAATTTTTTAGAAAGAAGATGAAGCTGGAGGTTCTGAAATATTGAAAAGGAAAAGATCTGTAAATCATGATACAGATCATATCTCTCCACCATCCAAGAGATCAAAGAAAAAGAGGGCAGGAAGGTATTTGGCACAACCTCATTCTGAGGATACTGAAGAAGCTGAGGAAGGGGATGAGGAATCTCTGATCTCAAAAGAACCAGTTATAATTGAAGCCCTTCCTGCACCTGAAGGCACTTTCCCAGAAAAAGTGATTACACCTCCTGTCTCTCCTATCAGAAAAACAGATCAAGTTGAAGATTCAGGATTAAGTCCTGAAATTGACATACACAGGCTGAACATTCTCACAGTGCTATTTCTGGAAGCTCCTCAAGGACATGTATCAACTCCAATTGATTCTCCATTAAATGTTGAGGTTCCTTCTAGATCAGTTTAGGATCAGGAATCAGAATCTCCTACAGCCTCACACACTCTTGTGTTGTCAGACAATGATGAGTTTTCTTCAAGTTCTGGAGATAGTGCTTCAGTAGATACTCCAGCTCCCATTCTTGGAAAGGAAGCATTAGTTAAAAAAGTTTGTTGAACAAGCTACTCCTGTTCGTTGGGAAGAAACTCACAGAGGAGTTGAGTGGACCAAGAAGTGGAATGACTCAGGTTTTATTCCAAGCACAAAAGTTCTGACAGGGCATATGTCAAAAGTTGATGAGTTGTTGTCAAACTCTGATTTCAAGACTCAACTCAAGGTTACAGCTCTCAGTACCAGAAGTCTTCAAGGTCTACACTCTATTACTCATGCTAAGGTTGATACACTACAGGAAAATGCTAATAAACTTGACCTGATGCTGAAGCAAGACAAGAACAGGTATATCAGACCTATTCATGAGAAAGTTGAAGCAATTGAAAAGGTTCAGGAAAAGCAACAGGCCCAAATCCCTGAGGTCCTACAGAATCAAGTCTCTCAACAAGCTCAACTGAATGAAATTCAATATTCAGTAGAACTTCTTCTCTCTCTCTCCTACTACCAGGTGATGCCAAAAAGGGGGAGAAGGTAGTTAAGTCCAAATGCTCTAATGATCAAGTACTGAAGAAGAAAGATGATGATAAAGATGACCAGGGAAACTCTGATAAGAGTATAGGTCAAGGGGGAAACTCTGATAAGAGTATAGGTCAAGGAAAAGGTCAAGGAAAATCTTCACAGAAAGTAATTTCTGATGTTATCAAATCTTCTAAACAGAACAAGTCAAGTTCTGATATTGTGCATGCTAAAAGTCTGATGTCAAGTTCTGATATCCTGATTCAGTCAGGATCTAAAGTCTCTCAGAAGTTTTTACAAACTCTGAAGCTAAAAGGAAAGCAGACTACTGTCTACTACAAAGATCCTAAAATTCAGACACTTGATGAGGAAATAGCTAGAAGATTATTTCTCAAACATAATCGTGGAATGGATTTAGAGAATCTCAAAGAGGAAGAAGCTAGATTTGCAGCTGAGAAGACAAATCTAAAGTCTAAAGCTTCTTATGCTAAGAAACCTCCAAGGCCTAAGGCAAAAGGCATTATGATCAAGGAAAAGTCAAATTCTGAGGCTTCAAAGCTCAAGACAAGATCACAAGTTGAAATTAATCCCAAAGATAAGGGGAAAGGAAAATTGATGAACCAACAAAGATACAGGAGATGAAAATTCCTCAAATCCTGATGAAACCTGTATGCAAATTGGTTTAAGTTTTTGATGATAATGCTGCAGTAGATGAAACTGTTCAAACTCTGAAGAAAAGGAAGATAACTGAAGAATCTAAAATAACCTCTTACACAGCTCAAGTTGTTCAGAATGAAGAACAGCAAGCTACAGAAGAAATAGCAAATTCTGATCAAGTCATCAAGACATCAACCTCTGACAATGCTCAAGTTGATTTGGGAAAGATGACAATTGTTGACAAGAAGAAGTTGTTATGGAAGAAAGCTACTCCAGTGGAACCAAAGTCCAATCTTATGATTAATCAACTTGCAACATTTGGGTTGAGAGCCAAACAAGCTAGAGATTGAGCTGGATTGGGTTTTAATGTAGAGAATATACAAAAAGGAGTAGAAGTCAATCTAAGAGATCCTTTCATGTTGACAGACAAACAATATGAACAAATCAAACAAAAGCACCTTGACAAAGTGTTGTCTGCTCAAATTGTGATGGATGCTTATGATAAAGATGATCTAAAAGAGAAATTGATCTTATTTCTCAATGATGGAAGAACTTACAGACTAGCTGATACTGATGTACTAAAGCAGTCTGTTAGAGAGCTTCAACATATCCATTATCTTCTGGAAGTAAAATCTGATGTAACAAGAAGATGGTCAGATTATATTCTGAAAGCTATAAGAGATCTACACAAAATCTCTGGTACAAAAGTTCCTGAATGCACTCCAATGATTACTAAAGATGATGAAAGAGAAATTCCTATGAGGAAGAACTCTGCTAAAGTGGAAGTTATTCTGAAAGGAAAGTGCTTATGTTATAATGAAGACTCTTCACATCCTAGAGTTATCAGACTTGGTGATGGACTTGAAAGAACATCAATTCAAGCTCTCAGAACAACCATTTATCAAATTGGTGACAGTAAAGATGAAGAACTGATGCAGGTCAAAGCAGAGTTAGTTGAAGTTCTGAGAAAAGTTGAAGATAAGCTGATAAAAGACTTTACAAAGAATCACTTTGGATTCAGATTGATCCAGTGATATTGGTAAAGCTACAAGGACTGTAAGTTGTAGTTAGTTGTCTAATTAAACTCTCATTGCATTTGTACTTAAATGTTTTTGACATCATCAAATCTATTAACTTGTATATTTTTCATAATTTACAAGTTGGGGGAGATTGTTAGATATATTTGAGATGTCATGTCTAAACTGATTTGTGTTTAGTTTTCAGAACTTAACAACAGGACTTACCAGGACATACTGAAATCAAAACTTACTGAAGTCAGAACTTAATATCAGAACATAAGGCGTCAGAAGATATATATCAAGACTTAAGTGCGGGAAGACTTCAGATAAGGAATGTGGCTAATTTACAAGAGAAGATCTGGACTAAAACAAAAGAAGATATGCATGAAGAGTTAGAATACTAGAAGACTTGTAGAAGATATCCGATTGATATATTTTAGGAGACATAATTATATTCTATATCAATTAGAAGATATCTTGTAACTGTGTACTATATAAACACAGCTTAGGATTTACACTATATGTGTTATCATTATCGAGGAAGATTATACATTGTAACCTAGCAGCTCTTAGTGATATTGTTCATCACTAAGAGAGAACAACAGTTCTATTGTAACAGAGTTTATTTGAATATACTTGATCTTTGTTACATACTTGTGTTGAAATCGATTTGATTGTATAAACACTATATTCAACCCCCTTCTATAGTGTTGTATAACCTAACAAAACCCCACTCTAGTTCCTCTAAAAAGAAATTAGTTTTAAAAACTACCAAAACACAATAGGGGAGTGTGAAAGGTGGTGAGACAGGTGAGGGATATGGTGAAAATCAAAGAAACCCTAAGGATAAGGAGAGTGAGGTTTTGTGACCCAAACCAGCCACAATGCAGTTTCCCAACAAACTGTAGTGCTTAATAAGGAAATAAGCTCTTTACTAGTTATATCCTCCCAAAAGGATGTGACTATTGAAACAAACTCTCAACCAAGAGCACATGACAAAAGGGGAAGGGGCACAGACCAACCTCAAAATTATATAAGAAAGACGAAATCTAAACCTATAGGGGAGTCACAGGGTGCACATACAGTGCCAAGTGTAGTCAAAGACCCAGTTACTGCACCATCACAAAGTCAGGTTGATGTGGCTTCTATAAATGTGGAGTCATAGCCAAAATCTATCATAATTGAAACACCTCACACACACAATTCTCCAAAAAATGCACTGGATGTGGACATGATAAACACATAAATTCCTGATTCTCCATATTTGGAACTCATGGAGGAGCCAAAATCCAAAGCAAGTGAGCATCATCTTATAGATGATTTATTGGCTCACTTGCCATTTCTTCTTGATACTACTGAGAATTCTGTGCATAATCTCAAATCAATCATCACAGATTCTACAGTAGTTTCAACTCCTAACTCTATCATTTCTACTCTCTTGACAAATATTCCTCATCCGTCGACTAGTGATTGTCTCTCGACGGATAAGCTTCACAGCAATTATCCGTCGACATTCACAACTACCATTTCGATGGATGTTCCTCATCCGTTGGAAGTCTCTACACAACTTGAAATTTCCAAACATCTTACTAGTGTAGATGACTTAGTGGTTGTTCAATCATTATTAGGATTGAGGGAAGGGAGTGAACTGAGTGAGAGGATGAGTTGCTCTCAGGAAAAAGGAGAGGAAATGAGTGATTAAATGTATGCTATTTCTTCCAGCATGGCAAAAGTGAGTGAGGGGAGTCCCAGCTTAGATGGTGAAGGTGAGGGTATGAGGGTGGGAAGCCAAGGGGAGCCCTTGATACAAAAAAAGAGAGATACTAAGAGAAAAGCAGGTATAACAGAAGAATGGGAAGATCCCTCTGCTAGTAAGTTAAAGGATGTTAGTGATGCAGAAAAGAAGCAGCTATTTCAGTAAGAATATCAAGTTATTTTACACTCTGTTTCTTTTGATGCTGAGACATTTACTCATCATATTCCAACATATCAAATTCTAGATGGACAGGGTAATGAGGATGCTTAAAAGACATTGAACTTGGTGCACACTATAGCTTCTATGCTAAGAGCCAATGATGCAATCAATTCACTACCTTCAACAGCTGGTGATGATCTTGACTATCCTTCTGGTGTTTCTAGTGGTTCTATTGGAGATGCCTTTCTTGGAGAGGATGTGGAGGATTTAGGAAGGAATATAGGGGGAGAAGCAGAAACTTCAGACTGGATGTTTACAAAGGACTAGAACTATCATCACTTCAAATCCACCCTGTTCAAACTCATTCACCAAACTCAAGCTGCAATTCAAGCCACCAATAGTGCCAGTACCAAGAGTCTTCCGCAAGCACATCTAGAGTCCCTATAGTTGCTCATAATTCAAGCTCTCCATCATAATCAAACAGTAGATGTACTGAAGCATGACATTGCACAAGTCAAGAAGGATATCTATAAGAGATTGGATGCTAAACTTCCTGATATTACGATGACTAGCCTAAATCAAAATCTCAGGAAATATTATGACTTGAATAACAAAGTTGAGGATCTGGGTTCAAGAATGTCCAAATTGGAGAATTCAGTTGTCAAATTCTCTCACATCAACAAACTCAAACTCAACTGCTACAACAACTGGTGGCTGCTCAAACTTCCAACCCGCTCAACTTGATGATAAAAAAAGGGAGAGAAGGATTCAATTGTCCAAGCTAGTGAGGGGGAAGGATGTGCACATACAAGTCAGTAAAGTAATTATTCCAGCCATTACTTTCTCAATGCCACCAGTACTAGACATTATTGATTTGATCAATATTGTAGTAGCTGAACTCAAGTTGAAAGAACAAATAAAGAAAATGGATGAGAAAATTGAAAAGGTTTTTGGTCCAATTAAAAATCAAGACTAATCTGTGAAACACTTCACATAATTGAGATAAATTCCAATAAGTGAAATGAGCTTGAGGAATATGGAAAGAAGTCAAACCTCAGCTAGAAGACATCAAAAGGCCAATGTGATCTTGAAGCCCAAGAATCATTCATCAAAATATTATGTCAAGAATCCTTTGGACCTAGTCTATGCAACTCCTCAACCTGATGAAAAGAAGCTGCTTGGTCACTCCATTGCCAATCATAAAGATCCAAGAGACTCAGTCTTGAAGAAAAGAATAGCAAAGATCTACAAAAATGACAAATTGATTTGTGTGATGGCTGGAAATCCTTAATTTGGAGGAGACAAGAAAGAAGAAAAATTGAGACTAAAAAATCAGAAAAGGCAGGTTGCCTTAGAAGCTAAGAAACAAGCTGAGAAGCTTGTCACCAAATTAGAAGTTGAAAAGCCTGCCACTATAACTGAAACTGAGAAGCTGGAGGAACCAAAGCAGAAATCGGGAAAGGGGTATAGAAAGGAAAGAGCAAAGAGGAAGCTTGTATTTGAAGAAGAAGAGGAAGAACCTAAGCCAACCCAGTCTACTACTACAAATCAACCAACCTTGCCCATAATGGAGGATGCTGAAATCAAGGTCAATCTTGAGCTGAATTTTCATGGTGAACTAATCATTCCCAATGATGAACCAATAGACTGGGAAAACCTACCTATTTCTGAGCTAAACATCCTAATACCAACCTCCTCTAAAAGAAGAAAGAATATAACAAGCAAACCAGTCAAGTCTATCCCATTCAAATCCAAATCCCTATCAAAACCCAAGCTAACGGTCAACAAAGGAGATCAACTCTTTATTTGTGACATAAAGAAGTTTTCAGACATAAATCTTTACTTGGATGAGCTGGAGGAAGTGAGAGCTATTGATGCCCACAACAGACTCCCAGAAAGACTAGTGTTCATGTACAAGGGTGGAAAGGAATTCACTTGGCCTCTTCACAGAATTCTAAATGAAGGCTACCCTGTCTTAGTAAAAGTATTCTATGCCATCAAGAAAAACTTTGGATTCACCATGGTGGCTAAAAAAGAGATACTTAACAAAATTGAACTAATAAGACAAAGCTGTAGAGACCCAAGTGCACTACCAAGAGTCTTAACCATTCCTTACACTGGGAATAGAGTGCACTTGAGGCCATATTGGTTAATGGAGTTCAAGGATGAAAAGAACACAAGAATATTCTTCGAATTAGAAGACCAGCTAAAGATATCAAGCAATGAAACTCTCAAGGAAATGCAAGAGATGCTGGATCAATCAGATGAAGATGAATCTGAGTTCTACAGACAACTTTAACACTAGATAGAAGAGAATAATAAAAAGCTGGGAAAGAAGACAAGACACTCAAGGAGAAAATATTAATTTGCTCAGACTAGAGGAGCACCTTGAACAAAGCTTGTAAGACTTTTGTGAACTTTCTTTTGTCAACTTTCAAATAAAATTGCAGCACTTATCATTTTATCTACTATTGAATGATCTTTTTGTATAGGGTGTTTTGTTATCATCAAGGCCCTTTAAATTTATGCCTACAATTCTAGTAGACATAAATTGGGGGAGATTGTTAGGAATATGTTGTAGGCTTGATGATATTTTACCAAAATACCTTAGTAGATTTAATTAAGTGATTTTGTAGCTTTCAATGGATAATCTTACTTGTTATCTGTTGAAAGAATAGCTTATGTTTAAATAAGTATTTGTAGCACATTCCTGTGTACTGTAATGTCTTATAGAATTAGAAGTTGTAGGATATTTTAAGTCAAGTTGACTATAATAATGATATGAAAAATAGGTTGGCTAATTATATATATTAGATGCCTTATAATTTTGCATAAGTGAAATTGAGTCAACTACTATGGAAATACTTTCAATGGATGTTTCTACAAGGCTTCGACGGACGACCGAAGTCTCATTCGACGGATGATCAAATAGAGTCGCGACGGATGATCCAATAGAGTCTCGACGGATATCAAATTCAAATACGAGTAGATAGTGACTTGACAGTCACATGGGTTGATTGTATACAAAAGGAATGTGGCAGCATGTAATCAGGATTATGAAGATCAAGAAGCATTTCCATTTCCATGCTAACTTGAAGAAATACAAAGATGCTGGATGGAGAAATGAAGAAACATATGATTAGACTTAGACATGTTTTTTTTTATTAGTTTATCTTTTTCACATGTAACTTGGTGATATATAAACCAAGAGTAGCAAATAGAAAAATATCGATCGAAAGAACTGAGAAATAGATAAGTCATAATCTGTTAAGAATTTCTTAGTTCTCTCTTTGTAAAATTTACTTGTAAGCAGCTGTGTGCATTCTTGCATCACAGAGATCTTCTACATTTATATATATCTCTGGTGGAAACAACAATCTACCATAAAGTTTTTAAACATCCTTGTTTATTTACTTTGTGCTTGAATACTTAAATATTTCTTATCCGCACCTAGCATATTCATACACAGTTATATTTATATTTGCAAGAATTTTCAAAAGATTGAAAAGAAACCAAGAATTACATTCAACCCCCTTCTGTAAATCTACTTGTTAGATTGTTTGGGAATAACAAAGCTCCATTATTTTAAAGGCCCTTTCTCCTGATTCCACCTAAATTAGCAGAATCAAGAGAGTAACCCATAGACTTAAGCATGTTACTCACATTAGTGTCTGTGTGTGGAACAGATGTATTATTTTCAGGCAATTTAAAACAAACTTGAACTTCATCACAGTTAACACATAAATCATTACCTTTAAGACTGAAGGTATTGGTCATGTCTGTAGAGTTGAAAATGGTTGTGGTCCAAATTTGTTCCACAACCTCGCAGTAAATCACAGGAGACTTGAGCATAGAGTACTTTAACTTGCAGTTGCTAATGAAGTCCATCATCTTGTGAAAGTCTTCAGAAGCAACACTCTTGTCCACATGTGCTATGAAGTTACTTTTCTCGTAGACGAATAGATTGAGACATGATTTTGACTACTGGTGCCATTGTTGCTTAGTATGCAGTTGCAGAAAGAAAGGGGTTTTTAGAGATGAAGAGAGTGAAATTTGCCTTGTAATTCAGAGAAATATATAAGTGAAATATAAGAATGGAAATGGCTTTTATTCTTTCTCAGAAAAAGATAAACAAATAATTAAAACTAAAATAAAGTATCAAATACTAATTGCAAAAAATAACCGTTTAAAAATAAAGCATCGTAGATACTCCAAAAATAATCCATCGACATATACATACACATTATAAGTAAATTCGACATATATGGTTTAGAATTAATAGCTATGATTGGAGCAATTCAAAGGATATACATTGTACCATTATCCGTCGAGGAATATAATACCCAGAAATATATTTGACTTTCAATGGATAATTAAATTTTACGGACATTCATTCTCAATGGATAATGAACATCCGTCGAGAGATTAATTTTGACTTAGCCAAAATTTCATCTTTTCAGGAAAAATCAAATTTATTCCTGACTGCATTTCAAATTGCATGGACATCAAAATGAATTAAGAATAATTAAGCATACCTAATTCAGTTACCAACCTAGAGAAGGTTGATTCATCAAGTGGCTTGGTAAAGATGTCTGCAAGTTGCTGCTCACTTGGAACAAAATGAAGATCCACAGTACCATTCATGACAGGTTCTCTAATGAAGTGGTACTTGATGTCGATGTGCTTTGTCCTTGAATGCTGCACATGATTTTTAGTAATGAGAATGGCACTTGCGTTGTCACAAAAGATTGGAATCTTGTCCATATGTAGACCATAATCCAATAGTTGATTTTTCATCCATAAAATATGTGCACAACAACTACCAGTAGCAAGATATTCAGCCTCAGCTATGGAAGTAGAAACTGAATTCTATTTTCTACTAAACCAGGACACAAGATTGTTTCCTAGTAACTGACATGTGCCAGTTTTCCTTTTCCTATCTATTTTGCACCCTGCATAATCTGCATCTAAATAACTAATTAGATCAAAGCCAGAATCTCTAGGGTACCAAATGCCAAGTTTTGGTGTACCCTTGAGATATCTGAAAATTTTCTTAATAGCTACTAGAGTCATTTACATTTCTAAAGAAAAGAGTTTTTTCAACAGTACCTCTTGCGAAATGGTTTTCGAAAAGAAACTTTGACAAAGTATCATACCAGGCTCTAGGTGCTTGCTTCAATCCATAACTTGCTTTCAGAAGATAATGGATATAATGTGAAAAGTTAGGGTCTTCAAAACCTAGAGGCTGACTGACATAGACTTCCTCCTCCAAAACTCCATTCAGAAATGCATCTTTGACATCCATTTGATAGACTTTGAAATTGGCATGGGCTGCATAGGCTAGAAATATTCTGATGGCTTCAAGTCTTGTAACATGAGCAAAAGTATGATCAATATCTATTCATTCTTGTTGACAGTAACCCTTAGCAATCAATCTAGCTTTATTCCTTATGACTAGGCCATTATCATCCATCTTGTTTCTGAATACCCTTTTAATGTCAATAGAATTCTTGCCTTTGGGTTTGGCTACCAGCTTCTATACTTTATTCCTTTCAATTTGGTTTAGCTCTTCTTGCATAGCTAAAACCCAATCAGGATCCAATAAAGCTTCTTCTACCTTCCTTGGCTCTTCTTGTGACAGAAAGCTGTTGTATAGACATTCATCTTGAGTTTCTTTTGTGAAGGCCTCAACCCCGGGGTCAGGAGTTGACGTCACTAAACATAACAAACCACAAACATAAACTACAAGATTATTATTATTATACTAACACGACCCCGAAACCAAGATCCGATCCAGGTTCAAGTATGATTTAAGATACTCACTGTTACAAACTATTTATTAAAAAGTCCGACACACTAACTTATACAGCAACTCATCAGACCGCATATGGTCTGATACAAACTACGTCAGAGGAGCCGGGACCGGAAGGGGCTAAAACTCTGTTCTGTCCGGGTCTGATAGGTCTTCTAGGCATCTGTGATATATATATAACAGGTTATAAGGGTAAGCATATAATCGCTCAGCAGTACCAACATATGAATATCAGAGTAAAAACAACAATGTAAACAGTTATAGGAATAGAACTGTAAAACAACAGAAAATCAGTAACCTGTAAATCATTTCGAATCTCTGTCAAAACAAAACAACAATAAAAGAAACTGGATATCACTGACTAGCATTCTTTTAAAAAAATAATGTAGTTGTGTGCTGTGAAAACACGAGTCTAATTTTAGCATGATATTCAAATTTATAATTCAACTGTATAAATCACTGTTTCCATTATGGAAATCACAAAATCAAATCAGAAACGTAGTGGATATATGAAAATAGCTGATCAGGCTATCAACACCAGATAGCTCCAACTGCCATCCCATAAACCTCTTCTGAAACTTAGAGACTAGTTAGTTCTCTGACCTGCTGGACTAATCGGTTATGTAGTGCACACAACCAAATTAGCCTCTTACGCATCCTCAGCAGGCCACTCTGGCCCCTATGAATCCAATATCTGATCGTTTATCCAGTTTTCAAATCACTTATACCTATCTCATTTTAAAAACTGTTCATTTAACATCACACATAAAATTGGTTCACAAATTATTTTCCTTCAAGATAGGTACCTTTTCGAAGTTACTTTTCCCCAAAATAGAATTAAAACAATTAGTTATAACTACATGGGATACATAACTTAAAACGTTTATGTTACTGTTCGAAAATAAAATAACAGTTTATTCATATATGCTGAACCATAAAAGAATGGCCAGGGGTACTTGACTTACAACACTTTAACAGAAATCCTAGGTAGCTTTTACGCTGACTTCAATCCTTACGAGACTCGACTGGGATCTACAGTAACAGAATAACCAAATTAGTTATACCGACATGCTTGATATCCTCGAACCTAAATAACCCAATCCGAAAACCCAACACGTATATAAATATATACAAATAATCATGTAATCAATATTCACGATAGGGGTAAAATGTTTTATATCGAATAGTACACTTTTCATAATTAAAAATAATTTTCAGAAAATTTGGACAGCGACTCCTCTATTTATAAGACTACCCGTCGAAACATAATCGACGTCCAAATCCCAATAAATCACAATTTACATCAACATACGATTTTACAATTAAATAACTATTTATGTACGAAAACTAATTTTATGAATTACTTTATTTGTTTTATATTTTTATGACTCAGAACGTATCATCACCATCCACCGTCGACTCGCCAAGGCTCATCATCGATGGCGGCAAAATTTATTGGTGCCCGATATTATTCGGGTTTCTAAATAAATTTCACTGATTATTCATAATATTCCCTGCACAAATTCATATTAATATCATAAATTTTTGTTAGGTCCCGTAAGAGGGCTATTTTAAGCTAGAACTGGGGTTGAATAGCTTAATTACCAATTTAAAAATTGTTGTGGTGTTTTAAAATAATTTATCCCTTTTTAAAACTTTACAAAGTGGTTATGCAGTTTATGTATGGAAAATAAAGTGCAAGGAAAGAAAATACCACACGGTGATTTTACCCTGGTTCGCGATGGCGCAACCTCTAATAGATTCGCTCACCCCTACTCCAGTCCCCAAGCTCCTCTCCCGAACTCGGGATATTCCCATATAATAAACTCGCTCCTTTAGTAGGCAGAGAAGCCTTTACTCCCTTACAAGTATTTGTCTTGGTGCGTAACACAAGGGTCACCACCTCAAAATAAATGTAATACCTACACAACTTATCTTAGACAATAACTCCCCGCTACTTCTTCAAGTTTGTTGTAGAACCATTGTGTGGACTTGAGTTCCTTAGCCTTTGTCGGTCTTGGATCTTAGTGATCCAGTCTTGGGTCTTTCCTCTTCCTCATGGTGCGAAGACTACTAACTCACTGTTAGTATGTCTAGGACTTGGGTCTTAGAACGAGAATCACCTCACGTCACTTCACCTCACTACAAAACTAATAAGACAATCCATGAAACAAAATACGTAGAGAAGGATTTGTTTTGAACTAGTATGTTAAGGTACTAGCCCACAAATAATATAATATTCAAATAAGAATATTAAAACTAAATAAGAATACTTGACTTAAGATAATTAAATGGTAGTCCAAGTATTTTTATAATTAATTCTTTATAGATTAAATGACGTTGTGAAGTAATATGAGAAGTCTTTTATATAAAGAACTTACAACTTATGACTTCTTTAGTATTCTTCTTCTTTCAATTACGTATTTATAAATCGAAGAATACTTTAGTTACAATCTCGGAATTGTAACTTATCCTTTACACTCGTAGGCTTAAGGATTTTAGTATACCTATGTTTTGACAATTATATAGTCAAAGTATACTTTTAACTTCAAGCACTTGTATAAGTTGTATGAGTCTTATCCAAAATCCAAATAAGAGAAGTGCAAGTAATTGGTGTAAGATCGTGCTTTTGAAGTTTAGACGAATAATTACGAGCAGTTTATATATATCGAATAAGAACCCCACGGAACACTGAAAGATGTTAGAAGGGGCTTATACAATATGTCTCATAATTGTTTATATACACGATATGTGTTAGCCAAGATCTAATTAAAGAGCATGAAATTAATTGGCTAACTCGTGGATTTGATTCGTCTTTAAATAATGGATGATTACGAAGTGTTTATAGATTGAGTAATAACCCCCCGGAACACTAAAGATGTTAGAAGGGATTAAACTATGCTTCGTAATATTTTATATGCATGATATGTGTTAGCCAAGATCCAATTAAATAACGTTAAAGTAATTGGCTAACTCGTGAACTTAATCCGTTTTGATATTTGAAAAATTATGAAGTGTTTATAGATCAAGTTATAATCCCCAGAACACTAAAGATCTTAGAAGGGATTAAACTTATGTTTCGTAAAATATTTATATATACGAATATTTTTTAGCCAAGATCCAATTAAATAGTGTGAAAATAATAGGCTAACTCGTGAACTTGTGTCAAATAAAATTCACCCTTGGAGATTAAGTACTTATCTTTATAGATTTTCTTGTTGAAATGATTTTTACGAAGATCAAGTACTTATTCGAATTTCGAGTTCAAATCTTAGTTCTCTTTTCCCTTGAGAACTTTATTTATAAGAGATCTTGTATTAGAGCTTAAGATGAAGAGAGAAGTTAAGTACAAAGCTCAAATGAAAAGAACTCAAATAAGAAGCTAAAAGTTATCACTTTTGAAGAACGGTCGGAAAAGTTCGCCGAAAAAATTCGTCGGAGGTTTGGATGGATTTTGGCACTTTGGTCGAGCTTGGGCAGCCCTTCGGGAGGCCAGGAAGTGGTAGTTGATGAGCTCACTTGGTGGGATAAAGCTTGGTTGGGTGAAGCTAAGCTTGAGTTTCAAAAACTTTGTATATATGTAAGTATATAGAAGAGAGAGAAGGTTTTTGAGAAGAAGTGTGTGTATAGAGTTTGAAAGAGATGAAGAGATGCACTTCTTAAAAAAATTCCAGCAACTTTGTGGCTCTTTAGCTTGAAAAAAATGGGTTGGGGTGGGGGTTTATTTATAGGAGAAGTTGGGTGGATTGAATGGTGGAGATTTGAGGAAAATGGATGGTAGATGATGTATGTCACTTGGATTGATGACATGAAAAGTAAAGTGTGTTTCTTTGCAACTTGACATATGAGACAAACAACTTTATGGGTTCAAAAACTCATCAGATATATTTGAATAAATATATATTTTCCTTTTTTCTTTTAATCATTGTTTAATCACTTAATTAAGGATTAAACACCATTAATTATGACCACCTTAAAAAATCCTAAATAAATACCATAAAAAATATTATATTTACTAAAATAATGTAAAATGATGTCCTACAAGTTTTGGTCAACCTTGGTCAAAGGTAAATAGGTCAAATGTGGTCAACTGTGGGACCAACTGCCTCAATTTTTGTGCCTAGACAAAAATTCTTTAAATGTTTTGAATTTTTACCATACTTAGAAAATACCATTTAAATGATCCATACCAACATGTGGAAGTATTTTATCTAAAATAAAATTGTTCTGTCAGCTTTTGTTCTGAGTAAAAATACCATTGGTCTTGAAATGAAGAAGATGGATCTTTTGACCAAAGTTTTGACTTGGATAAATACTTAAAATATATTTCGTAATATATAAAATATATTTGGATGATAGGAAATGTGTTTGAGTATTTTTGAATAATTTTCTTTGAGAAATATTGATTTTACGAAACGGGAGAAAATTACTGTAAGTATTCATAAATGAGTTGCAGAACTGGATATTAATATTCCAACCAATAATATTAATAAACTTTGAATAAAAACTATTTTGATATATGTAGAGATATATTTTAGAGCGAAGAGGTAAATATTTTTGATATAGCACGAGACCTCTAAAGAATATTTCTGATGTATTCCTTATTCGAGTATGTTGCCATATTCCTGTTGCAACACAAATCTAAGAAATATCATATCTTGATAATTCTTCTTTAATCATATTGCCTTAGAGATATATTCCATAAAAATATAATTTTGATATTTTGCAAAACTGGAATATCTCTTTTTATATGTTTGAAAGAAATGATTTTGTTAGTTTGACTTTTTGACTTTGATTTGGATCAATTAAATTCATGTCCTAATGGAGAGGATCTACGTGTTCTTAATTTTATGTTTAATCGTACAAATACCAAAATAAATAATATATCGAAGATATCCTTTCAATCTTCCCCTTTTTGGTATTTGCCAAACAAAAATAAAATTAACAGTATGTGCTTCCCCTTGGTGTATGCATGAATTTTTAAAAAGTATTTTGCACATAAAATATTTAAACTCTTATAAGATTTTAAGCTCCTTTCTTAAAAATCCTGCAAAATGATTTGTTAGATTTCTCATAAAAATAGAAGCACGGATACATCCGTGTATATCAAACAGATAGGAATTTTTCTGAAATTTGAAAATGAGGGGTCTAACTCTCTTCCCCTTTTATTTGGTATATGCCAAAAAGATAGTGTGTTATAGCATGCCAAGAAAAAAAATATATATATATATATATATTTGAGGAAGAGGTTTATTTAAAAACATTAACTTTAGAAATATGGCATTTTATTCATAGATCTAGTCAAGTGCATGTATCTTTGAGGAGAAATGAGCATATAAGAATGAAGTCAGAATCGTATGCATGGTATTTTTAATCTGTTTTTGCATGTATTGGTCTTAACTAGGGTATTTGATAAAAGTGTAACTTGTGTAACCAAATACTTAATTTTGAACAGTAGTTCAATGCTTTTGAGATATATATCATGCAGTTGGCAAATCAGTTGCATAAATCCAATTTTATAGCACAAATAGGATTACTTAACTGCCTTTTGTCTGAAAATACTAAACAGTTGTGTTTAACTATGAGTTTTATTTGATAGTAAACAATAATTCTAGTGATTTAACAAGTATTATTAATAGTTGATTTTGAAAGCTTGTTTGCATGTCAATGATTTCAGATTATGGGTAAAGCCATTTTTGTACCATTTCGGTTTAGAATTTAACATGATACACAAAGACAAGGCCTTAGCGTTTTTAATATATTCTAATTGGGCAAACACATTTTACACAAACTGTCACTTATACAATCATTTATCTTGTTACAAAGTCCAACACTAATACAGACTAGTTGATATCATTACATTGAACAAAGTCTAAAACAAACTAAAATTCTGTCTTGAACAGATCCAAATCAATAACAGCAGCCAAGCACAGTTTTTAAAAAACCGAACAACTAATACAATCTAGTGTGACTGATTTACTAAACAGAGACTATACTTCACAGATTTATTTAAATCAAGCAACATTTGACACTGGATATAATACACTCAACTAAAGCATTTTTAATCCGGACAATACAATAGTTGAATATATGGAGATTCTAATACATTCTAATATTGATCAAATAGTGATGTTGAGAACAAAGTGCACATACCTTTAGTGTTTTTACTGGGATGGTTTGTGCATTATTTAGTGTGAGTATTATAGATAAGATACATAAGGAATAGTATTTTTCTTACCTTGTATACCTTTAAGATTAGCTTTTCCTGGAATGCATTGTACTGGACTTTGTCATTTTCTTTACAGTGTTAGATTCCCAGTGATGTACACTTCTTGCAAGTTAGTTGGACACAGAAAACAATTGTCAGCAATATATATCTATTAGCTATAGTTATAAAGTACTGACTTATTTTCAAATGTATGTATAAGTGAATCAATTCAAGCAAGGTAAATGTCATTTAGTAAGTCAATATGTCATAGAACAAGATATATTAATTTGGTCCTAGAACAAATTAGTAGTTATGAAGACTGCATAGAATTGATATTTCAAATGTATATGATGTCAGAAATAATAACATGGTTTTAGTCAGCATTTGAATTGGTTCCTGCATATACATAGTAAGACAAGAATTCTCAGTTTAATAAATAGAATCAAGAGGTACTGAACATGTCATGATATATTTAATCAAAAGTGTTCCCAATAATCAGTGTGGTTCACTGATTATTTATAACAGAATCCTGAACCTGTTTTAAGTCATTACAAACCAGAGAAGTGCCTACACTTATTAAAATTCAAATATTAACATAATTCAAACATTACACACCATTAAATAATACAGAATCCTTCAAGTTACAGTTACAACAGAAAATAGAAAAATAGGTACACAACAACAAGTACCAGCACAACATCACAAAGCACACTTCATCACACAACAAAATCAGGCAAACTTAACCAATCACATTTCCATTAGCATCACTGACATGGATTAAATCAAGTAGCTTATCAATCAATTGACCTCTAGCTCCCACACCTACTTCTTCAAACTCATGAATCATTACAGTGTTCTCACTCAAAGGGACTTGATAGGAATTGACAAAATCTTGGTCAGACATGCAATTTGTTCCTAGTATAGATGCAGCTAGGTTTTCTAAATATGCAATCCTATGTTTGCGAGATGCAGTGATACCCTCTAGTTCTCCTACCTTCTCCTTAATCTCATCATTTTCAGTGTTTAATCTCATAAGTTCCATTTTTAGTTCATTAAACATGGCCTTGACAGACTTAAATTTAGAGAGAAATACATCTTCCTCTCTGATGAACTGAGGAATGGCAACAGGAGTGACCTCTTAAGGTTCACAGTGCATCAGGGGCACTTATGGCCTAAAATGGTCATTGGTGATTTGGGAATCAGCCAGATTTGCAAAGATTTCAGGCATTGGAATGTTGCAGATTGCAAAGAAAGAAGTAATTAACATACCATATGGTATATAATCAACAAGATGAGCATTTATCATGTTCAAGAGAATGACATAGGAGATACTGAAATTAATTTTGTTATTAAAAAGCATATGCATGATTTTTATATCAAAGAAGTCAAAATACTTGCTCTGATTAGGTTTAGGCATAACATTAAACCTAATGATGAGAGCAAGGTGTTGAAAAGGGCTAGTAAAGTGTTTAAAGTGGATACCACAGTTACATCACATAGACCATCAGGCACATCAGATTTACAAAAAATACATACCGTAAGTTCAAATTCAGACTTGTTAAACACAAACAGAGAAAATATGTCCTCACATGGCAACTCACACAGATGAAGAGGTAAATGCAGTGCTCTATTGATGCTCTTATTATCTACATAGATAATTTTTTTACTCACTGTAGTAGTGAAATGCAAGATGCCCTCTACCCCTTTAATTACGTTCATTTGCAATAAAATTCCCCCATGAGATGAATGAAATATTGTTTTCCTAGATTGTACATTAAACCATCCCATTTAGCCCTTCTAATGATGAAATCCACTTCACCTTTAACATCCACACAAGTGCCAGGTTGGACATTTTTTATGAGTTCAAGAAACTTTTTGGAGTTTGATTAGTTAGATAGTTGGTTTGTTCATGATTGGGCGTGGGTTTGGTTCTTGTCTGAGATTGGCTTTTCTGGTATAAACCTTTGCTTGGAAAGGTTTAGTTGATCTAGGGTTAGGGAATGAGGATTTTGAAATTTTATGTTTTGGTAGAAAGGAATGGTGTGATTTTTGTATCCCTTTCTGAGTTGTTTAGGTGGAAAGTGTCTGTTGTGATAGTGTTTAGGATGTAAAGATTGAACAGTTTTGAAGGCAGAGGTTTTGTAATGGTGAAACTGATTTTTCTCCATATCTTCAAGAAGATATGGATTTTCAATCAGTGGTTTGGGCTTGGGGTAAAAGGGATTGGCATTTGGGTTCATGTTGCAAGTAAAGTGGAGTGATACAAATGAACTGTGTTTGTGTATGAATGTAGCAAAGGTAATCATAAGTATATATGCATGCACATAGCACATAATTCAATATCAGCTAGGAAAATAATTTTCTGTAAAATCACTTTTATTTTTCATGAATAGTGTTTTTCATTAAATGCAGTTTGTAGAATTTTGATAAACAGAGGTGTTGTTTACATGGTTCCAAATTCTAGGTATAATTAAAATGCAGCTAGAGTATGATGTTTGACAGAAAGTACACAAATTTGGGAGAATGTGTGACATAAAGGTGAAATGCAGCTCTTTCTATATTGTAGAACATAGCAAGTGACAAACAATGCATTTAAGAATGTTCAGTGCTGAGAAAAGATTAGTGCATAAAGGTTGTTCCTTTTTCCAAAGAATTTAATTTTTGAAAACTTTTGAGTTTTAATAAAGAATGTTACATTCATTTCTTTGGGCAACTTGTGTTAAATGAGATGCAACACATAGAATAATATGCACATTTAACACAGAACAATGCATCTATATTAATGCACACTCAGTTTCATTTAGTTCAAACAGCACTCAAAGTCATACACTTCACAGAATAATCAGAATACACTTAAAACCATATATAAAACATTAATTGCATTGAATTTAAGTGAATTTTCACCTAGAATTCTAAGTGGCCATTAATCACAGCAGTGATCCAGATACAGGGATGCTCAAGGCTCCCCTGCCAGGTCTTTCTGTGAGGGTAGTGTGTGCTTGTGAGTTTTTAACTTTTAAATTTTAATTAACTCATGCACATTATACCAAGTCATACTCATATTTAGAGTTCATAAGATAAGAAATATTTGTAAATGCAAGTATAAAGCATGTGTAATTAAACCAGCAAGATAAAGTTCACGGAATCAAGTATCATTTTATCACTGTTGATGTTTCATCAAAGTCTTCGTATAATCCTTATCAAATAACCACAGAGAAATTGATTGAACAAAGTCATTTTGACAGAACTTGCACAGATACAGATGACTTATTATTAGTTTAAGAGTTCATAACAGTAAGTTTATAAGTTGTACTCAACACTTATACTTATTAATCATATTATTCATTCTACACCACTCATTTAGATTCATAAGCTCTTTTAATCATAGATTTAGCATAAACATACTTATAGTTATTCCAACAATATTTCAAGGTTTTATGTTGAATTAACTTAATCACATCAGATACAGTTTCTACTGATTCAGTTTAGATCAAGACAATTATCAATTAATCATACAGAATAGTTTTCATTTATCATAGATCTTATTTTAAAAAAACTCATACTTTACAGATAAGTGATGTGAGATAAAGAGTTTTATCACAAAGTTTAAATAACAACAATTCATATGGACTCATCTCAAATCAGCAAACAAATATTTAATTTCAGAGAGAGTACTGCATATTCAGAGATTCAATTTAACCAAAAGAATAGAAATTATTGTTTATTTTTAATCCACAATACAGAGAGAACATAATTTTCTAACTTCCAAAAGCTTGTTACTTAAATGAAGTACTTATTAATCACAAATCAGAAGCCCTTAATCAAGTACAAGAATTGATTTTTCAGTTCATTCAATCAAGTAGTTATTTTCTTAACTTGAATACATATATCAAACATACTATGAACCACATTCAAGTCTATATCTTTTACTTGAGTGTAAAAAAATAACCACACTCGAATTTTAACTTGAATAATTATTATTTATCAAATTCGAATTGAATTATACCAAAATCATCTTGAACCACATTCAATCTTAGCTCGAACAACATGAACTTCATTCGAGTTGAACTCAAATATATCAGAAACATAAATCATGTTTGGATTCAATATATCACAGATAATAATCACAAGCCAAATTCCACATTCATACTCTTAACTTGAGTAAGATTAACAATTAATCACATATACACACACTTAATCAAAGATTCACACAAATTCAATTATGAATACCACAATCTCATAATTTTAAGGGATTAATCAAAGAGAGGAACCCTTACCTGAG
This sequence comes from Apium graveolens, assembly GCF_009905375.1. Classification (NCBI taxonomy): domain Eukaryota; kingdom Viridiplantae; phylum Streptophyta; class Magnoliopsida; order Apiales; family Apiaceae; genus Apium; species Apium graveolens. Next base: position 171,890,842 of record NC_133650.1, read on the forward strand.
CCTGTAGCATGGCCTAGCTTACAGGGCTTACCTGGTTGACTCAGTCGCGGACTGAGTCAACATCCAATCCGTCAATTCAAGCCGCATGCACCTTGGTACCTTCTCCTTCAAATTGATTATGAATCGATTTAGTCTTCTCTTGTCGTGAAACTTCAACAAAAATATTAGGGCTTCATATAATTGATCAACCAAAACTGTAAATACATATATATATGTAACGTCTGGGAAATTTACGTATGTATTATATTATATTTATCATAAATTATGTGTATTATAGTGTCATTTATGTGTAATTATCTGTCAACCCCTAAATGCTACGTGTTATGAGTATTCTGTGTCATTCCAGTATTTTTTAGATATTTTTCAGATATTTTATTTTGCATTTATCGCTTTCATTTTAAACGCTTTACAACCCAAACCATGATTTTAAAGCAAGTATTTCAAATAAAATAATGGGCCTTATTTTTCATCAAACAGCTTTTACCATCGCATTATTCTGAACATCTAGGCATTTTATAAATTTTCTCGTTTTATGAAAAATGACTTTTCCGGGCCCCATTGGGTGTTAAAAACCCCACAAAAATCATATTTTTATTTTTATAAAATTTTAGGACTTTCATTTATATTATTTCTTTGCATTTTTGCATTATTCATAATTTTTGGTAAATTTTGGCATATATATTGTATATATAAAATAATTAATAATTAAATTTTAATACCCAAAAAATTATAAAATTAGGGGCTTATTAATCTTAAAAAGTGTAAAATTAGGGTCTTAATTTTAATTAGGAGTATTAATTTCACTACTATAAATAGCCTAATTTTTATTTAATTAATCATAATTAATAATTAAAAATCAGAATTTCTTTGAAACCGGGTCGGGATTTCCAGAATCTGGTCGATAATCAAACTGTGATTTCCAGCTGATTTCTGCATCAAATCGTGTGATTCAAGTACTCAAATCGAAGGTTTTGATCTGTTCTTTCTGTTTCTTGCATCAATTTCATGTTTTAATGCCTTGTTTTTTATTTTCGATTTCTAGGGTTTATGTTCGAATTTGGGCTTTTTGATTCTAGGGTTATTATGATGTTTTGATGATTGATATAGCTTTGTTAGATGATTTACAGTCCATTCATGTTATTTAATTGAACAAACGATGTCTGTATAGTGATTCACGGTTATTAGGGTTTATACTGAATTTTCAAATTACAACTCGATGATTTCTGTGAATATTTGGTTCCTGAGTTGTTAGGGCTTTGATTGTATGTGTTCTTGGCTTCAGTTTGCACTATATAACGTTTGATTTTATGTACAAATGTAGAAATTTGAAGTTTGGCCGGAGTTGTAACTCGGTTTGATCGGAGAATGATATCCAGGGATGTTTCTGATTGATTTTGACCTGAAATAGGTTGGGGAAGTGATTTGCAGTGATTTGGGACTAAAAACGATTTCAACCGATATGTTTTTGACCCCAAATCAGACTCGCCGGAGTCCGGTAAAGTCGCCGGATTCTGGGTTTAAACCCAGATTCCGGTGGTGTTCTTCAATGACCTGGAATCCAACCCAGTTGACCCGTTTGTCAACCCAATTTTGATCTGTTTCTGTCAGATTCTGGTTTCTGCAATTTATTTTATTTTATTTTATTTTAATTATAAAATCAGTTTTATTTATTTTATAAATTAATTAATTAATTAAGTATTTAATTAATTAATTTATGTTATAAATAATTCTGAAATATTTTCTAAAAATCAGATTTAATTATTTTCTCAAGAATTTATTAATTATTTATTAATTATTAATTATTTATTAATTATTTATTATTTATTATTTATTTAAAAATTATTAATTATTTTGATAATTAATCAAATAATTTTCAATAAATCATGATAAATTTATTTTAATTCCAAAAATTATAGAAAAATCATTTTTAATTCTGAATTTTCTTAAATAATTATTTAAAAATTATTTTAAGGTTTTAAAAATTAGTAATAATTATTCATATTGAATAATAAAGTGATTTATCAGTGTTTAATTGATATTAATTAGACCGTTAGTCCGATTCTAGCAAAACGAAAGCCCTTTGACTCAGAAAAATGAATTCTTTTCACAAAAAATAATATTAAAGCCTAATTTCTTCTAGAAATTAGTTGAATTTATTATTTGTTTGATTATCAGTCGAATGGCGTGCCGAAACGAGTTCGAAAAATTCCGAAATATGGGAAACGAGTCAGATGATGATCAGTTGAGCGATCAACAAGTTGATTTTGATTCTAAAAATTATTTTTAATCATAAAAATAATTATGTGCTTATGTGCTTATGTGTATTATGTGGTTAATCGAGTCTTACTTGCTAATATGTAATATATGAATCGGTCATAAGCGCATGGGTAGACAATATGAACGGTGTGAAGTCGATCCAAGATGCAATTGAAGCACGAAATGACTAAGTTACTCTATTTCTTTAATAGAAGCTAAGCCAGCAAGGCCGGCTGGGTCGATGAAAGACGAAGGTGACTTAATTGCAGTGAGTCGCGCAGAAGGCAAGTTTTCCCCCTATTCTACTTCCAGAATAGTGATAATTCTTCAGATGCTTATAACATTTGCACTCTTTTGATTCTTGTTCATAAACACTGATACACACTTGCTATTCCTTTATTCATATTTCATTTCGATTCTTGATTTCTCAGTTTCCTTGGATTCTTGATTCATAATTCATCTGTTATACATTGATATTGATATATTCTGGTGATTAGAATATATCAAAGCATACCGATTGTTCCGGTTGCTAAGTGATGGACTGGATAATGATATTTTGGGGATTAAGTGTGTCTTAATCCTGAGGACCGGGATACGACTGGTGCCTCGAGATGGGCCCTAGTGCCTGGGTACCCGACTGAATCTATATATGGAGATATAGATCTGCATTATATTCTGACTGATCAGCTGAGTATAGATGCGAACTTGTGTCCAGTTTAGTTCATTTGTACTCGCCAGTATTGGCCTTCTTTTTATTTTCGTGGGGTTATATCTTTACAGATATGCTCGGGTTACCGATTCATTTAAAATGCTTTAACACTGTTTATATTTTGCGGACTTATTGAGCAATTTTTGGCTCACCCCTTTTTGTTGTTATTCACCTTATTGTTTTCAGTGAAGAATGAATATGAAACCCATCAGGACTCGAGTGGTAAAAAAGCGGGTCAAGCCTCGGGATCCTCTCATACCCAAGGTGTTGATCCCAATCCAGGAAGAAAGCTTTGAGTTGCCCGAACAGGTGGAGTGTAGATAGTTAGTGTGTTTATTTGAATAAAAGATGAACTTAGTTAAAACTGGTTAGACAATGGTTTGTAATAAAGAGAGTTTTTAAGATTCTGGATTTGGTTTGTAATAAAGTAGTTAGTGGTTCTTGTTTTCATACTTCAACCTAAAAAGATCCTGGTTAGTGTTAAAGGGGTTTAGATTCATTTCTTATTAGTTGCAAATCAGATTGTACAGGTTTGGTGATTAGCTAGTAACCCCCAAACTTATACCCCGGGTCTGGAGGGCGTTACAGGTTTGGCATCAGAGTTGTAGGTTTGGTCCCTGAAAACAAGAACATTAGGGTTAAGATAAGATAAGGAGATCACATAGGAGAGGAATAGTCAAATAGGAAGAGTAGTGTTAGGAGGTAGGTCAGATTAGAATAGGAAAGTATAAATCTTGGGAGTGTTTATTGACCTTTCTTATTTCTTTGATATATTATCAGATGGCGTCATCAGGTTATTCAGCTTCTTCTGAGAGGACAGTCACTGGGCCAGTAGCACCAGTTGTACCTCCAGTATCTGAGTACATGTTTCCTCCTCTACCACCTCCACCACCATTGCCACAGGAGCCAGTACCTCCAGTACAGGGGATTATCCATGACCCTATAGAGATGTTTGATCCATTTGAGTTCTTTGAGCCGATGGTTCCACTACCGGTAGAGCATCAGTTTATACTCGAGATTAAGCCAGAGCTTCCACCACCATAATTGTTGCCTCCTATACCAGTGCATGCCCCAGAGCCAGATGTATTTCAGATGATTCCAATCGAGGGGATGGGAGAGCATGATGTGGATTTACAGTTAGGGTTACCACAACAGGGTGCAGGTATACCGAGGGTTCCGTCACAGGAGTCAGCGGGTCAGGTTGCACAGCCGTATATGGTACCATACCATGAGTACAAGGTTATGAGGGATGATGTGGAGTATTGGAGAGCACAGTACAGAGAGATTATTCATTTATTTGACCAGAGAGACCGAGGACCGTTAGCTGCCCTATAGTCAGATTATTTTATGAGGCAGAGGTTACAGTCGGTTTTGATGAGCGCTACTTGGGAGCTAGACGACTTGACCCATGAGGGACCGCCTTCTTTCGCGGAATTCTACAGGATATTCCGTTTGGCACAGACTTTGGTTCAGGCACTTAGGGAGGAGCTTATGCGGATTTTTCCAGGGTTTTGAGACACTGACTTCAGAGTACAGATGTATATAGATGCAGCTTAGTATGATATAGTGAGTAGTGTGTATATGTGTAGTAGTAGTTTGACTGGTAGCAGTTAGTTTGCCTCGTAGCCGCGGTGATAACCAGCAGAGCGAGACTTTTTGTATCAAGCATTTATACCTGAGGCTGGTGTCATATATATAAAATGAACCTTTTCAAATTCCTTTTATTTAAATTTTAGTCTTTACAGTTTTACAGCATTTACCTTTATTCTATTCTACAGCTTTTCATATTTTAAATTCTGTTGAAAAAAAGGGGAAAAGAGAACAAACATTTCATTTAACTATTTTACATTTCCTGTTTTTATATTAAGCAAACTGTTTTCTTTCTTCGAACCATGTTGTTAATTCAGGATAAATTATTTTTATACCTATTTTCAATTGTTTATCAAACTGTTAAAGAAACATTACTTGTTTTATTATCAGAAAATGGCACCAAAAAGAAAGACTAAAACTGAGACTTCTAACAACAATTCCGAAGGACAGACTAATGAGACCATGAACCAAATGTTCCATCTGATGCAACAATAGATGGTAATGATGCAACAACAGATGCAACAACAACAACAGCAGATTCAACAACAAATGTTACAACCGCCACCTCGTCCTGAGCCCCTGATACCACCAGCATTACCTATTATTACTTTCAAGCAGTTTCAGTCGGTTAAACCTCCAGAATTTGAGGGGTCTACTGATCCTATTAAGGCTACCACCTGGTTGAAAGAAATAGAAAAAGCATTTGTGCTAGTAAAGGTAGGTGAAGACCAGAAGACTGACTTTGCTAGTTACTTGTTGAAAGGAGAGGCAAACTATTGGTGGGAATCTAAAAAGGCCTTAGAATGTGAAGATGTTATTGCATGGGATAGATTTAAAGAGTTGTTCTTAGAGAAACATTTTCCTCGCTACGTGAAAAACCAAATGCAGATTAAGTTTTTGGAACTGAAGCAGGGAAATATGTTTGTGGCAGAGTATGAGGCCAAATTTACTGAATTGGCTAGGTTTGTTCCAGAACAGGTTGATACTGAAGAAAAACTAGTTCAAAGGTTTCAAGAAGGATTACGACCGTGGAACCGTGGACAAGTTGCAGTTTTTGAACTAACGACATATATCGCCGTAGTCCAGAAAGCTTTGATTATTGAAGGGGAAAGCGAAAGATCTCAACAGGATAGAGGACAGGGAAGTTTCCAAGACCGTTCCAGCAGGAAGCCGGGATTTCAAGCCCAGACAAATTTGAATTTTAAAAGGATAAGACCAGGTACCTAGAAAACGGGTAATCGTTTTCAAGCCCCCAGCCATCAGGGAATTGTCAGAATCTCAGTGCCGTATTGCAAGACGTGTAATCGAAAACATACCGGCGTATGTATTAAAAAGGAAGTGATGTGTTACCGATGTAAACAGAAAGGGCATTATTCTAATGAATGTCCGGTGGGAAGAACAGCGGAAATTACTTGCTTCCAGTGTGGAAAGAAAGGGCATATCGCTAGAAATTGCAAAGGACCAACCATGACAGCCAGTATTCCGAGAGTGTTGGCATTACCTCCTCCACCGCCGCCTAATCAACCCAGATCAAGGACTTCCAACATGACAATGAAAGAAGCAGTGTAGAGTCCGAATGTATTCGCATGTACGCTTTTGGTGAATTCCGTAAGTTCAAAAGTATTAATTGATTCTGGAGCTACTCATTCATTTATTTCTGAAGAATTCCTTGATAAGTTACATTGTGAAATCGAATGGTTGGGTGAGACGTTAATTATAAAATTAGCGAATGACGACCAAGTTCCAATGGATCGAGTATGTCTTGCGTGCAATATAGAAATAGATGGACATCATTTTTCTGTAGACTTGATTCCTTTTAAGTTAGGAGAGTTTGATGTCATTTTGGGAATGGATTGGTTAGCTTGTCATAATGGTCAGATCGATTGCGCGAACAAGAAAGTCAAATTACGAACTGCGGAAAATGCAACGGTAATGTTCAAAGGCGAAAAGCAGCAGAAGAAATTTCTGACTGCGATACAGACCAAACGATTGCTTTGTCAGGAATGTGAAATGTATATAGCTTACGTGTTAGATATTGAAAAAGGAAGTTCCAAAATAGAAGACATTCCAGTTGTATGTGTGTTTCCGGACATCTTCCCAGACGAGCTTCCAGGGTTACCGCCAGATCGAGAAATTGAGTTCACGATTGATCTAGCACCAGGTACAGAACCAGTTTCGAAAGCTCCATATCGAATGACTCCAGTTGAGATGAAGGAATTGTCAACACAATTGCAAGATCTTCTAGATCGAGGCATCATACGACCTAGTGTATCCCCATGGGGTGCACCTGTATTGTTCGTGAAGAAGAAAGATGGCAGCATGCGACTATGCATTGACTATCGAGAATTGAATAAGCTCACTATCAAGAACAAGTATCCTCTACCAAGAATTGACGATTTGTTCGATCAGCTAAAAGGACCCGCATGGTTCTCGAAGATAGATTTGCGATCAGGCTATATCAGTTGAAGATTAAAGCTGAAGATATTCCCAAGACTGCGTTTTGTACGAGATATGGACATTACGAGTTTCTTGTAATGGCATTCGGTTTACTAACGCGCCAGCAACATTCATGGATCTTGTGAATAGGGTATTCAAGAAATACTTGGACAAATTCGTGATCGTATTTATTGATGACATCTTGATTTACTCAAAGATGGAAAAAGAGCATGCTGAGCACTTGAAGATAGCTTTGGAAATTCTGAGAAAAGAGCAACTGTACGCGAAATTCTCGAAATGTGAATTCTGGTTAAAGGAAGTACAATTTCTAGGGCACATCATCAGTAGAGAAGGTATCCAAGTTGATCCAGCAAAGATTGAAGCTGTGTTGAATTGGGAAAGACCAAAGACACCTATAGAAGTTCGAAGTTTCTTGGGATTGGCAGGATATTATAGAAGATTTGTTAAAGATTTTGCGAAAATAGCAACGCCGTTGACCAAGTTAACTCGAAAAAGTGAAAAGTTCGTATGGGATGACAAATGTGAAGAAAGTTTCCAGGAGCTGAAGAATCAGTTAGTAACCGCACCGGTACTTGTATTGCCAGATGAGCATGGGAATTTTGTCATTTACAACGATGCTTCATATCATAGATTATGATGTGTACTGATGCAGCACGGTAACGTCATTGCATATGCTTCGAGACAGCTCAAACCTCATGAACAGAAATATCCTACGCATGACCTGGAATTAGCAGCGATTGTATTTGCGTTGAAACTTTGGAGACACTATCTCTACAGTGAGAAATGCGAAATCTACACAGATCATAAAAGTCTGAGGTACATCTTTACGCAGAAGGAACTGAACATGAGACAACGTCGATGGCTGGAATTAATTAAAGATTATGATGTTACGATCAGTTATCATCCAGGGAAAGCAAATGTTGTAGCAGATGCGCTAAGCAGGAAAGAAAGATTGAATTGGTTAACTTCATGCGAAGAATTAGTTAAGGAATTTGATAAATTGGAAATCAAAATTCGTGTTCCCAATGAATCTACAGAAGCTATCTACGCTATGACTTTTCAACCGGAGTTATTAGAAAAGATTCGCCGTTGCCAAGAAGAAATGATGAGTCAGGATGACAACTTAACGGGAGAAGAAATCACAACTCAGAAGGATAGCGAAGGAATCCTACGCTTTACATCGAGAATCTGGATCCCTAATGTGGTAAAACTAAAAGAAGAAATATTGCGAGATGCGCACAGTTCAAAGTGTTCCCTTCATCCAGGAAGTACAAAAATGTATCACGATTTGAAGGAAAACTTTTGGTGGCCGAACATGAAAAAGGAAATAGCAGAATGGGTAAGTAAATGCTACACATGCCAGCGAGTTAAAGTGGAACATCAACGTCCAAGCGGATTATAACAACCATTAGATATCCCAGAATGGAAGTGGGAACATCTAGCGATGGATTTTGTGGTAGGATTTCCAAAGACTAAAGCAAATTATGATGCGATATGGGTAATCATTGACAGACAAACGAAGTCGGCACATTTTCTACCAATTAACGAAAGATTTTCACTCGACAAGCTAGTGCACATGTATCTCAAGGAAATTGTGATGCGACATGGAGTTCCAATATCTATTGTGTCTGATCGAGATCCCCGTTTCAACTCCAGATTTTGGAGACAATTTCAAGAATGTCTTGGAACTAAATTAAACATGAGTACCGCTTATCATCCGCAAACCGATGGGCAAAGCGAAAGAACTATCTAAACAATTGAAGACATGTTACGAGTTTGTGCGATTGATTTCGAAGGCAGTTGGGATGAGCATTTACCTTTGGTTGAATTTTCTTACAACAACAGCTATCACGCAAGCATTGGAATGCCACCGTACGAAGCGTTAATCCAGCAATGGAGAACGCAGGATTTTGGGTCCAGAATTAATCCAACAGACTAAAGAAAAGATAGAACTTATTCGAAAAGATTGGATGCAGCACAAAACAGGCAACGCAAATATGCAGATCAAGCACGGAAAGATATGGACTACCAGGAAGGAGAACACAAATATCGCCATGGAAAGGATTGACCAGATTTGGCAACAAGGGTAAATTGAAATCACGATACGTCGGACCGTTTAAAATTTTGAAGAAAGTGGGAAAAGTTGCGTATGAATTAGCTTTACCGCCTCATATGCAACATATACACAATGTGTTTCACGTGTCGATGCTTAAGCGATATAATCCTGATTCTAGGCATGTAATAGAATATGAACCGATAGATATCCAACCTGATTTGTCTTTTATAGAACAGCCGGTAAGGATTTTAGATCGGCGAGAGAATGTATTGAGAAATAAGTCGGTATCTTTAATGCGAGTTTTGTGGAGAAATCCTATGGTTGAAGAATCGACCTGGGAACTTGAGACTGAAATGTTAGAGAAATATCCTCAATTATTTTCATAGTAAGATTCTGAGGACAGAATCCTATTAAGGGGGAAGGATGTAACGTCTGGGAAATTTACGTCTGTATTATATTATATTTATAATAAATTATGTGTATTAAAGTGTCATTTATGTGTAATTGTCTGTGAAACCCTAATTTCTATGTGTTATGTGTATTCTGTGTCATTCCGGTATTTTTAAGATATTTTTAAGATATTTTATTTTTCATTTCAAACACTTTACGACCTAAACCATGATTTTAAAGCAAGTATTTCAAATAAAATAATGGGCCTTATTTTTCATCAAACGGCTTTTACCATCACATTATTCTGAACATCTAGGCATTTTATAAATTTTCTCGTTTTGTGAAAATGACTTTTTCGAGCCCCATTGGGTGTTAAAAACCCCACAAAAATCACATTTTTATTTTTATAAAATTATAGGACTTTCATTTATATTATTTCTTTGCATTTTTGCATTATTCACAATTTTTGGGAAATTTTGGCATATATATTGTATATATAAAATAATTAATAATTAAATTTTAATACCCAAAAATTATAAAATTAGGGGCTTATTAATCTTAAAAAGTGTAAAATTAGGGTCTTAATTTTAATTAGGAGTATTAATTTCACCACTATAAATAGCCTAATTTTTATTTAATTAATCATAATTAATAATTAAAAATCAGAATTTCTTTGAAACCGGGTCGGGATTTCCAGAATCGGGTCGATAATCAAACTGTGATTTCCAGCTGATTTCTGCATCAAATCGTGTGATTCAAGTACTCAAATCGAAGGTTTTGATCCGTTCTTTCTGTTTCTTGCATCAAATTCATGTTTTAATGCCTTGTTTTTGATTTTTGATTTCTAGGGTTTATGTTCGAATTAGGGCTTTTTGATTCTAGGGTTATTATGATGTTTTGATGATTGATATAGCTTTGTTAGATGATTTACAGTCGATTCATAGTATTTAATTGAACAAACGATGTATGTATAGTGATTCATGATTATTAGGGTTTATACTGAATTTTCAAATTACAACTCAATGATTGCTGTGAATATTTGGTTCCTGAGATGTTAGGGCTTTGATTGTATGTGTTCTTGGCTTCAGTTTGCACTATATAACATTTGATTTTATGTACAAATGAAGAAATTTGAAGTTTGGCCGGAGTTTTAAGTCGGTTTAATCGGAGAATGATATCCAGGGATGTTTCTGATTGATTTTGGCCTGAGATAGGTTGGGGAAGTGATTTGCAGTGATTTGGGACTAAAAAAGATTTCAACCGATATGTTTTTGACCCCAAATCAGACTCGCCAGAGTCCGGTGAAGTCGCCGGATTCTGGGTTTAAACCCAGATTCCGGTGGTGTTCTTCACTGACCCGGAATCCAACCCGGTTGACCCGTTTGTCAACCCGGTTTTGATCTGTTTCTGTCAGATTCTAGTTTCTGACAAATGTTTCTGCAATTTTTTTTATTTTAATTATAAAATCAGTTTTATTTATTTTATAAATTAATTAATTAAGTATTTAATTAATTGATTTATATTATAAATAATTCTAAAATATTTTCTAAAAATCAGATTTAATTATTTTCTCAAGTATTTATTATTTATTTATTAATTATTAATTATTTATTAATTATTTAAAAATGATTAATTATTTTGATAATTAGTTAAATAATTTTCAATAAATCTTAATAAATTCATTTTAATTCCAAAAATTATAGAAAAATCATTTTTAATTCTGATTTTTTTAAATAATTATTTAAAATTATTTTAGGGTTTTAAAAATTAGTAATAATTATTCATATTAAATAACAAATTGAATTATCAGTGTTTAATTGATATTAATTAGACCGTTAGTCCGATTCGAGCAAAACGAAAGCCCTTTGACTCAGAAAAATGAATTCTTTTCACTAAAAATAATATTAAAGCCTAATTTCTTCTAGAAATTAGTTGAATTTATTACTTGTTTGATTATCAGTCGAATGGCGTGTCGAAACGAGTTCGAAAATTTCTGAAAAATGGGAAACGAGTCAGATGATGATCAGTTGAGCGATCAGCGAGTCGATTTTGATTCTAAAAATTATTTTTAATCATAAAAATGATTATGTGCTTATGTGCTTATGTGTATTATGTGGTTAATCGAGTCTTACTTGCTAATATATAATATATGAATCGGTCATAAGCGCATGGGTAGACAATAGGAACGGTGTGAAGTCGATCCAAGATGCAATTGAAGCACGAAATGACTAAGTTAGTCTATTTCTTTAACAGAAGCTAAGCCAGCAAGGCAGGTTGGGTCGGTGAAACACGAAGGTGACTTAATTGCAGTGAGTCGCGCAGAAGGCAAGTTTTTCCCCTATTCTACTTCCAGAATAGTGATAATTCTTCAGATGCTTATCACATTTGCACTCTTTTGATTCTTGTTCATAAACACTGATACACACTTGCTATTCCTTTATTCATATTTTATTTCGATTCTTGATTTCTCAGTTTCCTTGGATTCTTGATTCATAATTCATCTGTTACACATTGATATTGATATATTCTGGTGATTAGAATATATCAAAGCATACCGATTATTCCGGTTGCTAAGCGATGGAATGGATAATGATATTTTGGGGATTAAGTGTGTCTTAATCCTGAGGACCGGGATATTACTGGTGCCTCGATATGGGCCGTAGTTCCTGGGTACCCGACTGGATCTATATATGGAGATATAGATTTATATTATATTCTGACTGATCAGCAGAGTATAGATGCGAACTTGTGTCCAGTTTAGTTCATTTGTACTCGCCAGTAATTGCCTTCTTTCTATTTTCGTGGGGTTATATCTTTGCAGATATGCCCGGGTTACCGATTCATTTAAAATGCTTTAACACTGTTTATATGTTGCGGACTTGTTGAGCAATTTTTGGCTCACCCCTTTTTGTTGTTATTCACCTTATTATTTTCAGTTAAGAAGGAATATGAAACCCATCAGGACTCGAGTGGTAAAGAAGCGGGTCAAGCCTCGGGATCCTCTCATACCCAAGGTGTTGATCCCAATCCAGGAAGAAAGCTTTGAGTTGCCCGAACAGGTGGAGTGTAGATAGTTAGTGTGTGTATTTGAATAAAAGATGAACTTAGTTAAAACTGGTTAGACAATGGTTTGTAATAAAGAGAGTTTTTAAGATTCTGGATTTGGTTTGTAATGAAGTAGTTAGTGGTTCTTGTTTTCATACTTCAACCTAAAAAGATGCTAGTTAGTGTTAAATGGGTTTAGATTCATTTCTTATTAGTTGCAAATCAGATTGTACAGGTTTGGTGATTAGCTAGTAACCCCCAAACTTATACCCCGGATCTGGAGGGAGTTACAATATATATATATAACTTAATCAGTTTAATGTCCGATTTGATGATTCTCATTCGATTTATATAGAAATTGACAATTTTTATCATCTAAATCGATTTGTTTTCACCAACCCAAACAACAAATTCATCGAATCAGTCTTGTATTTGATGAATATGTATATATATATAAGTATAGATTATAAGAATATCTCTGATAATTCATCATATTTTGAGAGCAATTGATCGGAAAATAAGGTTTAAAGTTTCAAAGGAGAGAAAGATAGAAGCGGCGAGAAGAGAGATTAGAGAATAGGGTTTGAGCCGTGTATACCGTAGAAACAGTGTACAAATATATATTTTAGGGAATAAACGGCTAGGATCTACTAGGGTTAGTGATGGATGGCTGAGATTAGAGGGTTTTATAGAATCTGGGCTTTGGATATCAAATTGGGCCAAAAAAATATGGACTGGGTTTGATTTTTGAGAAATAGGTATATATATTTTTGTAAAATATATGTGGGCTTAGATAATGTATTGGGCCAGATAGAATTTCTGTTTAGGCTGGATACAATACAAAATTTAATTCAAAAAATATATTTATATAAAACTAATTTTAAAAAATAGTTGGATTATTATATATTTATCCTTATATAATTTTGCTGAAATGTGTATATATATATTTGTAAAAATATTCATATATTTATTTATATATATTTTTTGAAAAACAAAAATAACATACATTTATATATTTATCTGTAAGTGAATATATGAGAATACATATATGTATTATATATATATATATATTTAATACCAAAATAGATATATATATATATATATATAAATATGAATGACTGAAATTAATTTATATGAGAGTGACTGCTAAATATTTATAAATATCATGGAATAATAATTATTCACTCGATTAAGTTTATTTTCCCGGTTAATCTGGGCTATTTAAGTTATCTTAACCCGATCAATAAATTTCTTTATTGATAAATCTGAGTTTTAGATAAACTTAATAACTTGATCGGGAAAATATCCTTATCGTCTTTATCATTCTCAACTGTTCTTTATATATAAACCATTATTTCACATATTCCAACATTCCTAAATCCAAGCGGAGTTTAGTGAATCTTTCGAAATTTAATGGTTTTGTGAATATGTCAGCGAGATTGATCTCAGTATCAACATGAGTCATTTTTATATCGCCTTTATTGACATGATCACGTAAAAAATGATGTCTCATATCTATATGTTTAGATCTTGAATGTAATACGGGATTTTTGCTAAGATCAATAGCACTCGTATTATCACATAAGATTGAGATCACATCAAATTTTATATTATAGTCAGCTAGTGTTTGCTTCATCCATAGTATTTGAGCACAACACTTTGCAGCTACTATATACTCAGCCTCGGTTGTTGAGATGGATACGGAATTTTGTTTCTTTGAAAATCAAGAAACTAAAAATCCACCGAGAAACTGACAAGTGCCACTAGTACTTTTACTGTCGACTAAATGCCACGCATAGTCCGAATCAGAGAAACATACTAAGTCAAATGGTACTCCTTTTGGATACCAAAGACCAACATCAGTGGTTCCTTTAAGATATCTCAATATCCTTTTTACCGTGGATAAATGGGATTCTTTTGGTGCTACTTGAAACCTGGCACACTTACAAACACTATATTGAATATCGGGATGACTTACAGTTATATAGAGCAAGCTACCAATCATTCCTCAATATTTCTTTGTGTCTACGAGAATTCCATTTGGATCTTCCGTTAATTTATCGGATTTAGACATAGGAGTAGCGATGGGTTTGGCATTATCCATTTCATATTTTTTCAACATCTCTTTACAATACTTAGATTGAGGAATATGGATGCCTTCATCAGATTGCCTTATTTACAATCCCAAAAAGAAGTTTAATTCTCCCATCATACTCATCTCGAATTCTTTACACATATTTTCAGAGAATTCTTTACATAGTGCATTATTTGTTGAACCAAATATGATGTCATCTACGTATATTTGTACGAGCAATATATCTCCTTTTTTTGCCTCGTAAATTAGGTTTTATCGGCTGTTCCTATCTTAAATTTATTGTCTAGTAGGAACTTGCTCAACCTTTCATACCATGCTCTTGGGGCTTATTTTAAGCCATATAGAGCTTTATATAATTTATAGACATAATCGGGATGTGTTGCATTTTCAAATCCGGGAGGTTGTTTCACATATACTTCCTCTTCCAAAATCCCGTTTAAGAATGCAGATTTCACATCCATTTGATAGACTTTGAAATTTTTATGACAAGCATAAGCCAATAGCATTCGAATTGATTCAATTCTTGCTATCGGTGCATATGTTTCATCAAAGTTTATACCTTCCATTTGGGCATATCCTTGTGCAACTAATCTTGCTTAATTTCGAACTACCGTTCCATTTTCATCTAATTCATTTCGAAATACCCATTTTGTACCAATTATGGAAGTATTATGATGCTTAGGGACAAGTTCATGCACTTTACTACGAGTAAATTGGAGCAATTCATCTTGCATAGCAGAAATCCAATCCTCGTCTAATAAAGCCTCTTTAGCGGTCTTAGGTTCTATTTGAGATAGAATACTAAGATGATTCGCAATGTTTTGAACTTGTGACCACGTTTGAACTCCCTTCTTTAAGTCTCCAAGCACATTATCTAGTGGATGACTTTTTATAGTGGGAATTTCTTTAGAAAGTTCATCTTTTTTTCATCCAATTCTAATAGATTTTTATGTATGGGAGTCCCGAGATCCATATTTTCGAATTGTCGAATAAACTTTTCAATATCATCTTGTTCAACATTTTCTCGGTCAACAAGATCTTTATATTTCGCCGATAGTTTACTTTTAGCAAAAGCGACATTCATAGATTCTTCCACCACAAGTGATTTCAGGTTAAACACTCAGTAAGCTTTACTATTGTTCGAGTATCCAAGAAATATACCTTCGTTTGATTTAGGATCAAACTTCGTAAGGTACTCCTTTGAATTTAATATGAAGCACTTGCTTCCGAATACTCGAAAGTAGCTTAGTTTCGGAGTTTTGCCAAAATATAGCTCGTATGGAGTCTTTTATTTTATAGGTCGTAGCAAAACCCAATTAAGAATATGGCAAGCGGTTGACATAGCCTTGGCCCAAAAATATTTAGGTCGATGATATTCATTTAGCATTGTGCTAGCCATTTCTTGAAGTGTTTTATTTTTCCGTTCAACTACTCCGTTGGATTGAGGAGTGTATAGAGCGAAAAAATTATGTGTGATGCCATGTTCATCCCAAAAGTTGGTGAAACTAGAATTATCAAATTCTTTACCATGATCAGTCCTTATATAGACTATGGTTTTATTTTGTTGATTTTGAATCATTTTACATAAAGATGAGAAGGATTCAAAAACATCACTTTTGGCTTTGAGAAATTCAGTCCACATAAATCGTGAATACTCATCCACAACTACCAACGTATACGAGCAACCTCTGAGACTTTGTATTGGAACTGGACCAATAAGATCCATATGTAGTAGCTCGAGAGGTCTCGAGGTAGATACTATAAACTTTGCTTTGTGAGAAACTCGAATTTGTTTACCAACTTCGCAAGCTTCACAAGTATGATCTTTATGATGGTTTAGTTTTGGTATACCTTAGACATGGTCTTTAGTTGATATATTCTTTATCAACTTCATGTTGACATGTCCTAATCTTCGATGTCATAGCCATGGATCATCATTTATAGTGATTAGGCACACGTTCACTTGCTTGCTCATATCACATGTATAAACATTTTTATTTCTGGGGCAAGTGAGAACCAACTTTCCAAATTTAACTAATCTAGAACAATGAGTAGTGTAGAAAATTACCTTGTAATTATTGTCGCATAATTGACTAATGGAGAGAAGATTGTACTTTAACCCGGTGACCAAATGAACGTCGGAAATTTTAACTTTCCCATTTCTGATATCTCTGATGCCGACAATGTTTCCTTTACTACTATCACCAAATGTTACGCTCCCCGCGGTAACCTTTTTAATGTTGTTCAAGAGTGACTTATTACCGGTCATATGTCTTGAACATCCACTATCAAGGTACCATATATCTTGTTTCGCGGCATAACAAACCCACAACCATGATTAGTTAAATTTATAGGTACCCCTTTGTCTTGAGGGTCCTGGGGTTAGTACATCATATATAACATTAAATTTATGAAAGAATATAGGCATGGTATAATTATCATTTGTCATATAAATATTTCTAAATGCATAAGGCCTAGTTTGAGGTTGATAATACCTAGAGATATCATGAAATCTTGATGGAGCATGATAAACATTATATCTATTATTAACATGGTAAGTAGCATAAGCATTTCTACTAAGAGGTTATTGCCTTCTAAATGCATTATCATTTACATGATATTGTGTGTTTCTATTTTGAAACATAGTTGGTTGATGAGACCATTGTTGCCTTGGATTCTTGCATTCCATATTTTTGTATGCACATGTTTATCATCTTTCTTGTATGATTCTTTGCGAATCCATACATGCTTCCCCTTAATTTCACCATTCTTGAATTTACGATATTGAATGGTATGTCCCATTTTATTGCAATAAGAACATTTATGAGATGGTGATTCGGGTGAAGTCTTTATTGGTGATAAACATCTCCGAGTATTTCCTTTAGGAGGAGAATTCTTATTATATCCCAAACCTTCATGATTATATGAGGTTTTTGTATGCACCATTTAATCCAACATCTTATTACCTTTTGTAAATCTTTGAATGACTTCTTCAAGATTTTCATTTTCTTTCTTTAAGGCATCAATCTTGTTGTTAAGGATTCTTTCTTAATCCTTAACTTGAGCTATGTGTTTATAATTTTCTTCTTTTAACCTTAGAGCTTCACTTTAAGCTCATTGGTTTCTAATAGCTCATTTTCTTTATCAAGATTGTCTTTATAAGATGTTTCTCTATCTTGAACATTTGATTCATTTAGAGTCTTTAAGTTCAATAGATCAATGTGAAGTTTACATATATTATCATTCAATTGTATCTTTTCACGTTCCACCTCTTTGTCTTTGAGAATTAATGATATATTCTCCGTTTCAAGATTGAGTATATTTTCTTGAAGTTTATTTACCTCAATCTTGATGAGATGGTTTTGATCTCGTAGAGATGTAATCTCATTCTCATCTTGGACTTTTGAGTCCATCATCCGAGTATATTCTTTATTTTGAGTATGAAGAATTTCCTCAATTTTCATCTTCTCGAACTATAACAAGTGAAACCTTTGTTCAACATCTTTATATTTATTTTTATAACCTACTAAAAGTTCAATTAAATCATGCTTATTCATATCTATGAGAGATAAATTAGATTCATCTAATAAAGATTTAATTGAGATATAGTTGGATGTTACCTCTTGATTTGAAGAGGAGATTTCTGTTGAGGTAGTTTCATCTCTGGGAGCCATTAAGCATAGATTGACCACTTCTTCACTAGCTTCCGGAGCTTCTTCATCTTCACTTAGATCCCAACCATTTTCGGCCATGAGACTTCGTCCCGTAGATAGTTTAGGACATTCTCTTTTATAATGACCGGGTTGTATACACTCGAAACACACATCTTGTGTTTCTTCCGGAGATGGATCTTTAGGTTTTGGAGGAGTGTAAACAGGATGGTTTGTAGATGCATTAGCATTACTATAGGTATTTATATTTTGATCGCCTTTGCCTTTATTGTAGCTCGTTGATGGATAATTACTCTAATATTTGGAAGAATAATTTTGAGAGTAATTTGGCCTTCCGTTAGAGTTAAAAACTCTTTGTTGATTATTTGATTTTAGGAAGCCATTTTCGTATCTTTGAGCTTTGCTTTGAAGCACACAAAGAAGTTGTTTCATGAGTAGAGCAATTTCACTCTTCGTCATTTTCATCTTCATCAATTAATATGGCCTTTAGAGCCATATTTTTCTTTTTATCCTCCACTTTTGGAGCAACCTTTTCCGGAATATTATCTTCTTCGTAAGAACAAACATTTCCGAATAGTTTATCAATCTTATACTCATTTAAGTTGTGCATCTCTTTTATAGTAGTGACTTTAACCTTCCAACTAGGAGGTAGAGATTTGAGCACTCTTCTACTCTTTTCATTTTGAGTATAATTCTTTCCAAGTTGAGATAACTCATCGATAATGCGAGTAAAGCTTGTTTCCATATCGATAATATTTTCTCCTTCTTGGAGTTTAAAGTTCTCGTATTCTTGGATCAATGTATCCATCTGAGAATATTTTATATCAGTGGTTCCTTCATAGGTTACCACTAATTTGTTCCATATTTCTTGTGCCGACTAGCAATTATTTACTCTTTTATATTCTTTTTCTGTAAGTGCACTTGTGAGAGTCATTTCCTCTTTGGCGGCTATATTCATTGTGGCTTCTTCCTCTAAGTTATATTCACTAACCTTCTTTTTGATGATGATGTCATTAATAGTGTTGGTAGGAATGCGAACACCGTCTTCGATAGCCATCCAAACTTTGACTCCTTGAGATCTAGCATAAATGCGAAACCTCGTTTTCCATGTTTCAAAGTTGGTTTCATTAAATAGAGGAGGTCGTGAGCTAGATAGACCTTCACCACATCCAACGGGATTAATATACGCTGTTAGATATATTTGTAATGTCATGTCTAATAATGATTTGTCTTTAGTTTTCAGATCTTGACTAACAGGACAAATCAGGACTTAACTGGAAATCAGTACTTATACTGAAGTCAGAACTTAAGATATCAGAGCTTAAGTTATCAGAACTTAAGATATCATAAGATATTCATCAGAAGATAATATCAGGACTTAAGAAGACTTTCAGATAAAGAAGGCGGCTGATTGAAGGGAAAGAAGATCAAAACTAAAAAAAGAAGAGATATGCATGGAGAAGAATTCGATGAAGAATAGAAGACTTGGAGAAAAAGATAACTAATTGATATATTTTAGGATACAGAATTATATTCGATATCAATTAGAGATTATCTTGTAACTATGTGGTATATAAACACAGACATAGGGTTTACATTATATGTGTTATCATTATCGAGAATATTATTTATTGTAACCCTAGCAGCTCTTAGTGATATTGTTCATCACTGAGAGAGAACAGTTTCATTGCAACCCTGTGTTATTAATAAGATTATTCTTTGTTATATACTTGTGTTCTTAATTCGATTTGATTGTATTATACACTGTATTCAACCCCCTTCTACAGTGTGTGTGACCTAACAAGTGGTATCAGAGCCTATCTGTTAACACATATACAGTAAAGATCCAAAACAATCATGTCTGAAGAAGAACAAACTCCAACCATGCCCACCAAAACTGAAGAAACTCCAAATACTCAAATCCACAATTGATATGAGACTATTAGGGTTCCCATGCTGAGACCTTCTGAGTATCCCATATGGAAAGTGAGGATGACTATGTTTCTAGAAGCTGCAGATCCAGAATACCTTGACAGAATTAAAGAAGGACCATATAAGCCAACCAAGCTCTCTGTTGTAGTTGCAGATCAGCCAATAAAGATCGTACCAAAGGAGAAAATTGAGTATACAGCTGAAGATATCTCATCTATTGCTAAGGATGTAAAGGTAAGGCATTTGCTGCATAGTGCCATTGATAATGTCATGTCAAACAGGGTAATTAACTGCAAGACTGCAAAGGAGATATAGGATGCCTTGGAGACAAGATGCTAGGGAACTGATGCAATTAAGAAGAACATGAGGACAATACTCACTCAAGAGTATGAGCACTTTGACTCAAAACCTGATGAGTCATTAACTGGTTTATATGACAGATTTGTCAAACTTTTGAATGATCTGTCACTGGTGGATAAGGAATATGATCTTGAAGATTCTAATCTTAAATTCCTTTTAGCTTTTACTGAAAGTTGGGATTTGAAGGCAACTACTATAAGAGACAACTATGCTCTTGATGAAACTACTCTTGATGAAATTTATGGTATGCTCAAAACTCATGAACTTGAGATGGATCAAAGAAGCAAGAGACATGGGAGAAAGTCAAGGACAGTTTCTCTTAAGGCTGAGGAGGAATCCCCCAAAGCGATTGTCTCAAAGAAAGGCAAAGGAAAGGCTCTCATCATAAAGTCTGATACTAAGTCATCAAGTTTTGATAATGATGAGGATTCAGAAACTGAAAGTCTATCTGAGATGGATGCTGATGAAGAGATGATGAAACTGTGTGCTCTTATGGTGAAGGGTATCACAAAGATAGCCTACAGGAAATTCAGAAGGGTAAAGAAGTTTTCCAGGAAAAGTGGAAATTCTGATAAGAAGGGATTCATAAAATCTGAAGGCAAAGCAGGAAAGTCTGATAGAGGAGATTACTCAAATGTTAAATGCTACAATTGTGGTGAGAAAGGCCACATATCTCCTGATTGTAAGAAAGGAAAAGGTGACAAAGGCAAGGCACTTGTCACAAAGAAGAAAAGCTGGACAGACACTTCAGATTCTGAAGATGAGATGAACTATGCCTTGATGGCCAATATTGATAGCAGTTCTGATGCTGCTGAGTTAAAGGTACCTCAAACAACTTATGCTTTTCATATTGATGACATTACTGAGTTGAGATCTTATCTTAAAACCATATTCATTAGCTATAGAGATCAGACTTTAACAAGTGATAGGTTAACTTCTGAAAATCTGGCTTTTAAGAAAAGGAATGACTATTTAGAAAATGAGTTAGTTATGTTCCATCAAACTCAGAAAGAAAGAGATGATGCTTTTTATGTTAGAGATGAAGTGTTAAAATTGAATCAATCTCAAAAAACTGAGTTAGAAAAGGAAAGAGAGATTATCAGGACTTGGACTAACTCTGGCAGAACAACTCATAATTTGCTAAGTAGTGGAAACTGGAAAGAGGGCTTAGGTTATGGAGATGATAAAAGTGAAATAGGAACTAAACAAATTAAGCCAATTGTTGTTAAACAAACTGTTAAGCCAAGGGTAAATCCTGTTAAGTTTGTAGCTAAAACTGTAAAGTCTGATTCTGAAAAGATGAAAGATACTGAGACAGAATTTAAGGCAGAGTCAACTTTTGACAAATTAAAACAGGATAAGCCAACTGAAGTCAACATAGGCTTAATGACAAAAAGGCAGCTTAAGCATAAACTGAAAGAGATTAAGAATGTAAACAAGGTAAAGCCACCTTGGAAAAATAGGAATAGAAAGGAAGGTGTGAATAAAAGCAATAATTATAAGCCTGTTTCTAATGCTCCTAGAAAGAAATTCTATAACTGTGGAAACTCTAACCATCTTGCTTCTTTTTGCAGGAAGAATAAGGATATAAACTCTTTACCTCCTAATTGAGGAGTTAAGAATCAGTCTGTTAGGTTTAAACCACAAAATCCTTGTTTTCATTGTGGTAGTTTATGGCATTCCATTTATACTTGTAAGGAATATCATAGTTTGTACTACGATTATTATCAAATAAAACCTTCTTTAAAGAAAGTTAGCATTATTCCTTCTAGTGTAAGTTCTGATGCAAAGTTTGATACTGTAAATTCAGATAAACAGCATGTTAGCATAAACTTTGAAATTAAATCCGCTGCAAATGCTGACAAACTTAATATGGACAAAGGATCCAAGCAAGTCTGGGTCCTTAAAACTAATCATTAGTGGTTTTTGTGATTGCAGGGCAACAGGAAAAACATCCTAGTTCTTGATAGTGGATGTTCAGGACATATGACTGGAAATAAAGCCCTGCTATCAGACTTTGTGGAGAAAGCTGGCCCAGGAATTTCTTATGGAGATGGCAACATGGGAAAAACTCTGGGATATGGCAATATCAATTTTGGGAATGTCATCATTGAAAAAGTAGCTCTAGTCTCAGGACTTAAACACAATCTGCTGAGTGTTAGTCAAATCTGTGACAGAGGTTATCATGTGGATTTCTTTGAAGAACACTGTAAAGTTATAAGCAAATCTATAGGCAAAGTTTTTCTGAAGGGATACAGACATGGTAACATTTATGAAGCCAAGCTTTCAACAAGTTCTGATGGTTCTGCAATTTGTCTGTTAAGCAGAGCATAATTGAAGAAAGCTGGGATTGGCACAAGAAACTCTCTCATTTAAATTTTAACAGTATAAATAAAGTAGTCAAGAAAGATCTTGTGAGAAGACTGCCAAAATCAGTATTTGCTCCTGATGGCCTTTGTGATTCATGTCAAAAGGCAAAACAAAGAAAATCTTCATTCAAGAGCAAGACTGAATCTTCAATTCTTGAGCCTTATCACCTACTATATGTTGATCTATTTGGTCTAGTGAATGTCATGTCTATTGTAAAGAAGAAATATGATATGGTCATAGTAGATGAGTTTACCAGATACACATGGGTGTATTTCTTGCACATAAAAAGTGAAACTGCATCTATCTTGATTGATCATGTCAAACAATTGGATAAATTGGTCAAAGACTCTGTGAAAATCATAAGAAGTGATAATGGCACTGAGTTCAAGAATTTGATCATGGAAGAGTTCTGCAAAGACCATGGAATAAAGCAGGAATTCTCTACTCCTGGAACTCCACAGCAAAATAGAGTTGTTGAAAGAAAGAATATAACTCTTATTGAAGCTGCACGAACCATGCTTGATGAAGCAAAGTTACCAACCTACTTTTGGGCTGAAGCTGTGCAGACTGCTTATTTTACTCAGAATGCAACACTTATCAACAAGCATGGAAAGACACCATATGAGATGGTGAAAAAAAAGAAGCCATATTTGAAGTATTTTCATGTATTTGGATGCAAGTATTTTGTTCTTAAGACTCATCCTAAACAGCAATCCAAATTTGATCTAAAAGCAGATGAAGGAATTTTTGTTGGATATCCACTTTCCACAAAAGCCTTCAGAGTCTACAATTTAAGAACAAGGGTTTTCATGGAATCTATCAATGTCTCTTTTGATGATAAGAAGATTACTGGACTTGAAGATTTCAATAATCATGATCAGCTGAGATTTGAGAATGAAGTTTTAAATTCTGATTCTGTAAATTCTGATAGTCTAAATCATGATACTGCTAACTCTGATGGGTTAAACTCTGATGTTATTGAAACTGTGGTGACTAATCCAAAGGAAAATGCACCTGTGCAGGGAGGGCATATTGAAGATCCAACCACATCTCAAGAAGCATCAAAACCTAGAACAGGCTCTTCAAGTTCTAATTCATCAAGTTCTGATGGGCCAAGTTCTTATAATTCTGGAAACTCAAATTCTGAAGGATCCAACTCAGAGAGCATAATTTCGGGGGGAGTATTAGAAAATGTTGATGGAGACAGCATGGATCATGGGGGAGCATCCAGTTTTAGAGATCACCTTCCATCTGCAAGGAAGTGGACTAAAGCACATACACCTGACTTGATTATTGGAGATCCTGTAGCAGGTGTTAGAACTAGAACAGCAACATCAAATGAATGTATCTATCATTCTTTTCTTTCTCATACTGAACCAAAGAAAGTGGAAGAAGCTCTTCAAGATGCTGATTGGGTGCAAGCAATGCAGGAAGAGTTGAATGAATTTGAAAGAAATAAAGTCTGGACCCTAGTGCCAAGACCAAAGAATAGATATATTATTGGTACAAAGTGGGTGTTCAGAAATAAAACTGATAGTAATGGCATAATTACAAGAAATAAAGCAAGGCTGGTTGCAAAAGGATATTCTCAACAGGTAGGAATTGATTATGATGAAACATTTTATGCTGCTCATAAAATGTTTAAAGTCTTTCAAATGGATGTAAAAAGTGCTTTTCTTAATAGAGAATTGGAAGAAGAAGTATATGTTGAACAACCTCCAGGTTTTGTAGATTCAAAATTTCCTAATCATGTCTACAGACTTGATTAAGCACTTTATGGCCTTAAGCAAGCTCCAAGAGCATGGTATTAGACATTAGCTCAGTTTCTTCTGGAAAGTGGATTTAACAGAGGGACTATTGAAAAACTTTAGTCTATCTCAACCATGGAAATGACTTACTTTTGGTGTAGATATATGTTGATGATATCATTTTTTGTTCTACAAATGACAGACTTTATAAAAGGTTTGCCAAGCTAATGCAGTCAAGATATCAAATGAGTATGATGGGAGAACTTAGCTATTTTATGGGCCTTCAATTCAAGCAGAATGAAGAAGGAACTTTTATTTGTCAATCTAAGTACACCAGAAATTTGTTGAAGAAATTTGGAATGCAATACTGTTCAAGTGCATCCACTCCTATGGCCACTACAACAAAATTTGATAAGGATACTGGTACATCAGTAGATATTACTGATTACAGAGGTATGATTGGCTCACTGCTCTATCTAACTGCAAGTAGAAATGATATCATGTATGTTACATGTCTTTGTGCAAGATTTCAAGCAGATCCAAGAGAACCTCACTTAATAGCTGTGAAAAGAATTTTCAAGTATCTTAAGGGTACAACTGATCTAGGATTATGGTATCCTAGGGAATCAGACTTTAAGCTAATAGGTTACTCAGATGCAGATTTTGCAAGGTGCAAAATTGACAGGAAAAGCACAAGTGGAAGCTACCAATTTCTTGGAGACAGATTAGTTTCTTGGTTTAGCAAGAAACAAAAGTCAATTTCCACATCAACTGCAGAGGCAGAGTACATTGCTGTAGGAAGTTGTTGTGCACAAATTCTTTGGATGAAGAATCAGTTACTGGATTATGGGTTAATATATTCTAAAATACCCATTTACTATGATAATCAAAGTGCTATTGCTATGACAGGTAATCCAGTTCAGCACTCAATGACAAAGTACATCAGCATTAGGTACCACTTCATAAGGGAACATATGATGGAAGGTACAGTGGAATTGCATTTTGTTCCAACAGATCAACAACTAGCAGATATCTTGACAAAACCACTGTGTGAAGCTACTTTCACAAGATTGGTAAATAAACTTGGAATGGTTTCAGGTTCTTTCTCTAAATCTGTTTAGTTTATGTTCTGATACATCAGACATTATGATTAGTATTTACAGATATTACTATCTTTATGTAATATGTGCTTAAATTGAAATTTACCTAAGTGCTGATTGTTGTCTGATATGAATTTCTAAACTTTGATAGTGATATGAATGTTTCTGTGACAATTCAATCCAATGAGGATAATTGTACTAGATGCTGACCTAGTAGTCTCTAATATACTAATGATCCCATGTTTGAAGTAATTATTTATGTGGAAATCTTTTAACACAAGAAAATTCTGATATTGAGCTTGGTTAGGTTTACTTTGTGTATCTTATTACTAAGTCAAAAACTAGAATAATGCTTCTTATCTGTTAAGTTCTGATTTTGGTAAATCTTATGGATGTACTAAGTGTTGATAAGCCTCACTTATCAAAAGAAAATGTAAAGAAAAGAAATAAATATCAGTTACTCCTTTGAGATCTAGAGAAAAATATATGTGGAAGGGAAGACCCAAGTGCATTGCTAGTATTAAGTTATATGCATTAGAAAAGCAAAATAAAATTTTCTTGGTGACTTTTCACATTCTCTGATTACTGGAGATATACTCTGATAATAGTATAAATTCTGATAAGCAGTTGTGACTCACTTACACTGAGGAGCTCCTGTGAAAAAGAATATCAAAAGATGCATAAAATGAGCACAAAATAGTTGAGGTGGACTCATGCATGAACTCATTCTATAGTAGACTTCAGACTAATGACAGATTTTGAGCAAAGTTCTTAGTTATACCTTATTTCTATAATGTATTGAAGTGAATCATACTTTACTCTTTGTCTGATATTTAGCTTAAAGCACACACTTACACTCCATATGAATGATGAAAATTTATGTGGTGATTAATGTTGTTTTAGATGAACAGTTTATGTGTTAGTTGCATAAATTTTGAGGACAAGTTCTGTTGGAAGTTCTGATGATTAAGTTCTGAGGAAACCATATCAGTATTTATGTGAAGAATTACAGAAATAAACATTCACTTTTTGAGTATAGAAGCCATATTCTGATGACCTTTAAATTCTGATAATAATCAAGTTATGATGCTTACGTGGCAGTATTTATTTACTTGATTTATTTTTGGTCAATACTTGAACGGTTCTATTTTATCAGAATATTGGTTTAAGTGAGATAAAGACAGTCATAATTACTTGTTTAGTGGGAACATTGTTTTTTTTGAAAAACTGCATGTGCATAGTAATCATTACTTATTTCCTGTGCCCATTAACTATTGTCTTAACTACTGAATGGCTGACAGGTGTAAAGACTATTCAAATTCGTCTTAACTGCTGTCAAGTGGCATGTATAAGTAAAAGAGAGAAAAGATTTTAAATATTTTATCTACTTTTGTATTCTACACTTTCTCTCTTTGCTCTTATTCTCTCCATATACTCTGACGGTTTTACACAAGCATTTTACCAAACACCTTTCAGGCATTCGTATTTCTCACTTTTTTTTCAATGGTACCAAAGGATCTAATCTTTAATGGATCAAAGTTCGTCCCCAACAACTACACTGCCATTATAACCAAGAGTGAAGCTCCGTCGGAACTTCATTTTGTTCGGGACTTCTTGGCTCACAGTGAAATAGGGTTCGCTTTGATGCAGCCATCCACTTTATCTGGAACTCAAGTTATGACGTTCTGGCGAACGGGACTTTATGATGATGGTGGTAAGGATGGGACTCCAAGCATCATTTTTACAGCAAAGGAGGTGGAGTACGTTGTTACTCTGGCAACAGTCACGAAAGCTTTACATCTACCTGAGAACTGCCAATTCAGTTATGCTGTTGAGGAGCCTTTGCCACAACAAATGATGGCTAATTTAGGGTACGAGGAGAGTTTGGCAAAGTTGGGCCAACTTAAATGCCCACATATTCGAAGAGAATGGAGCTTTTTCTTCGATTGCATCACCAAGGCATTCGCAAACAAATGCTCAAATTTTGACGCCATTCCGATTTTGACTCAACAAATTGGGTATGCTCTCTTAAACCAGTCTCACTTTGATTATGCCAAGACTGTGTTATGTTTTATAGGAGATAGAATGAAAGAGGATAGGAATGTAGTTTACTTTGCTAGGTTCTGTCAGTTAATTTACAGTTACTATACATCAGATGAACCACAACTAGCAAGTGAACACATAGAACCTTTTAGGTTAGCAAAAAGGGCTTTTACTGACCTTTTAACTGCTGATAACAAAAAGAAAGTTCTGAGGCCCCTTAGAATTCCTTTAGCAGTAAAGCAAGCCCTTGTAAATGCTGATGTTGATACTTATTCTGTATTATATCCTGATGGTCCATAACAACAACCACAACCACAACAGCCATCAGAACCTACTACTGCCACTCAACAAACACACACATCAGAACATGCCAGCCAGCCATCAGCACATAATCAGGTGAAGCCTTCTTCTTCTAAAGAAAAGAGGACTAAGACAGTACCTCAGGCACAACAGAAAAGAAGGAAGATGATTTTAAGAGATGAGTCTGATGATGAGGTACAGGTTCAACCATCAGAACCTGTTGCTAAAGTAGCTAAAAAGGTCTCTTCTAAGAAAGCTCAAGAAACTGGGAGTACTAGGCCCCTAAAAAGGCTTAGAAAGCTAAACTCTGATGATCAAGCTCCTAGAGTCTCTCCACCAGCTAAGAGACTTAAAAAGCAAAGAGCAAGGAGGGCTGTAGAAATATCAATCATTGAAGGAGGAATGGAAGCAGCTGAAGAAGGGGGATAGGAATCTCTGTTCCCACAAGAACCGACTGTAGTTGAATCTCTTCCAAGTACTGAGGCAAAACTTCATGAAGCTCACAAATCTCCAATCCAAGAGCCAGAGACTACTCCAATGCCTACACCTCATGTGTCTCCAATAAATTCTCCAGTACATGCTGACAACCTAGGCACAAGTGCTGAAATTGATATCAACAACTTGGATGTGCCTATGGTCTTGTATCTGGAAGCTCCATCTACTTCACATCTTTCTCAGCACACTCCACCAACAACTCTACTGCTAGATGCTGATGTCAATGCAGATGAATCTTCTATTACTTCACATACAATCATTCTATCTAAAGATGATGATACTGAAGATTCTGCAAGTTCTGTTGAAGAAAATACTGGTGAAGCTGCTATAAATATAAATGCTAATGCAGCTGGTCCTTCAGGACATGCACCTCCACAAACAATTGTAAAGCTGATTTGATTAAGAAGTTTGTGAGAGAGGATGCACCAGTTCCTTGGAGTGAAACTCACAGAGGAAGAGAGTGGATCAAGAAGTGGAACAAAGTTGATTTTGTTCCTACTGCAGTTGTTCTTGTTGAGCACCTGGCTAAAGCTGATGAGATGCTGATGAATGATGACTTCAAAGCACAGCTCAGAGTTACTGCATTGAGTACCAGGAACATTCAAGGTCAACACTCAATAACTCAAGCCAAGGTGGACAAAATTCAAGATACAGTGACTAAGCAAACTATGAATGTCACATTGGACGAGAACATGTTTTTAAGC
Organism: Apium graveolens; assembly: GCF_009905375.1. Lineage (NCBI taxonomy): Eukaryota > Viridiplantae > Streptophyta > Magnoliopsida > Apiales > Apiaceae > Apium > Apium graveolens. Next base: position 171,920,163 of record NC_133650.1, read on the forward strand.
CAGCCTTTGACCACATTGAGTATATAGAAAAGACTCAAGAAAAGCAGCAAGCTCAACTATCTGATATTTTAAAGAATGAAGCTGCTCAACAAAACCAACTCAATGAAATCCAAAACTCTATGGAATTGCTTGTCTCCCTGCTTCTACCAGATGATGCCAAAAAGGGGGAGAAAGTAATTAAGTCCAAATGCACAACTGATCAACCACTGAAGGGTAAGGATGATGATAATGAAGACCAGGGAAACTCTGAAAGGAGTAGAGGACTAAATCAAGGCAGGGGTTCTTTATCAAGGAAAGCCAGAACTATATGTCACAGAACAAGTTCTGATACTAGTAAAAGGATAAGTTCTGATGAACAAACTATGAAACTTGATGAAGAGATCTCCAAAAGGCCGTTCCTAACGGACAATCCAGGCATGGATATTGAAAGTCTGAAGGAAGAAGAGATTAGACTGAAAGCTGAAAATGACAAATCTAAGTCAAAGTCTAAAACTCAAGACACAGCAAAGAAACCACCTAAGCCTAAGGGCATTGTGATCAAACAAAGGACAAATACTGAGGCATCTAAGGCCAAGTCCAAATCACAGGTGGAAGTTGATCTTAGATTCAAGGGTAAGGCAAAAGCTGATGAATCCGTAAAGATATATCTGCCAACCATGGATCTGGAAGCAGATGCTGATGAAGATACAAGTCTGATTTTGAACAAGAAAAGGAATATTCAAGCGACCTCTGACAGAGCTCAAGTTGTCTTGACATCAGAAGAAAAGGAAACCTCTGACATTGCTCATGTTAAAACTTCAACAGTTCTACTACTTGGGTTTACTAAAGCTAAACAATCTGCTCAACCTATGAAGACTTCAACAAATGTTTTTCAGGGTAGATTGATCCAAGGAAAGGAAGCTAGAGATAAAAAGGGACTGGGTAATGCTAATGAGAAAAGAATAAACAACTCTACCTCAGATCCTACATCCCTTACTGAACCAGGAGTAAGGACAACTCCAGAAAGACTAAATCAATTAGAGTCTGTATAGATGGTCTAAACTCCAAGCTGAAAGAAGACATAATGCTTTATTTTATGTCAGATGGGAGAGTATTCCAGATAAGAAAGGATGCAATTCGGTTGAAGTATTATGAAGAACTGCAACATGTTTTATTTCTACTTTAAGTGAAGAACAGGTCAACAGATGGTACTGCCAGATACTTAATATCTGATATTTAAAGGCAGAAGAAACTTTACTCTGTAAAATCTGACAGCCCATACTATCCAAAGTACAGAGCTCACAATGGTGATTTAGTTGAGATGAAGCCCAATACCGCCAAGATCACTACTTTTCTGGGTATTAAGGGTGTTGAATTTAATCTGGAGTCTGACAAAGCTTATCTGCTCAAATTGGATCAGGGGATAAGGAAAGCAATGAATTAATGATCTCAGGGCTGCTATCTTTCAGAGAGGAAAAGATACAGCTGAACTTAAAGATGCTAAAAGGAGGATGATAAATGAACTTGAACATGCTGAGAGAACTCTTCTGAAGAACTATCTCAGAACAACTCCTGACATTCAACAGATCAAACATTGAAGCCAAGGACTACAACTGTTAAATTTTGAAAGATATACAGGCTAAAGCTGATATCAGACTTTAAGGATGGTAAAAGCTACAAGGACTGTGAGTTGTAGTTATCTAGTCAAATTCTCATATGTATTTGTACTTAATGTTTTTGACATCATCAAATATCTATTAAACTTGTATATTATGCTAATTTACAAGTTGGGGGAGATTGTTAGATATATTTGTGATGTCATGTCTAATAATGATTTGTGTTTAGTTTTCAGATCTTGACTAACAAGAAAAATCAGGACTTAACTGGAAATTAGTACTTATACTGAAGTCAGAACTTAAGATATCAGAGCTTAAGTTATCAGAACTTAAGATATCAGAAGATATTCATCAAAAGATAATATCAGGACTTAAGAAGACTTTCAGATAAGGAAGGCGACTGATTGAAGGGAAAGAAGATCAAGACTAAAACAAGAAGAGATATGCATGGAGAAGAATTTGATGAAGAATAGAAGACTTGGAGGAAAAGATAACTAATTGATATATTTTAGGATACAGAATTATAGTCGATATCAATTAGAGATTATCTTGTAACTGTGTGGTATATAAACACAAACATAGGATTTACACTATAAGTGTTATCATTATCGAGAATATTATTTATTGTAACCCTAGCAGCTCTTAGTGATATTGTTCATCACTGAGAGAGAACAGTTTCATTGCAACACTGTGTTATTAATAAGATTATTCTTTGTTACATACTTATGTTCTTAATTCGATTTGATTGTATTATACACTGTATTCAACACCCTTCTACAGTGTGTGTGACCTAACATACGCCATTCCGGATCACTTTTTGTTGTCCCTGTAAATCTGCAAATCACTTAACAAATACGTTAAAAAATAACGCTCTGATACCAATTGTTAGGTCCCGGAAAAGGACTATTTTAAGCTAGAAGGGGGTTGCATAGCTTAATTACCAATTTAAAAATTGTTGTGGCATTTTAAAATAATTTTTTCCTTTTTAAAACTTTTCTAAGTGGTTATGCAGTTTATATGTGTGGAAAATAAAGTGCAAGGAAAGAAAATACCACACGGTGATTTTATCTTGGTTCGCGATGGCGTAATTTCTAATAGATTCGCTCACCCCTACTCCAGTCCCCAAGCTCCTCTCCCAGACTCGGGATTTTCCCTTATAATAAACTCGCTCCTTTAGTAGGCGGAGAAGCCTTTACACCCTTACAAGTATTTGTCTTGGTGCGTAACACAAGGGTCACCACCTCAAAATAAATGTAATACCTACACAACTTATCTTAGACAATAACTCCCCGCTATTTTTTCAAAGTTGTTGTAGAACCTTTGTGTGGACTTGCCTTCCTTAGCTTTTGTCGGTCTTGGATCTTAGTGATCCGGTCTTGGGTCTTTCCTCTTCCTCACAGTGCGAAGACTACTAACTCACCATTAGTACGTCTAGAACTTGGGTCTTAGAACGAGAATCACCTCACGTCACTTCACCTCACTATAAAACTAATAAGACAATCCACGAAACAAAACAAGTAGAGAAGGATTTGTTTTGAACTAGTATGTTCCGGTACTAGCCCACAAATAGTATAATATTCAAATAAGAATATTAAAACTAAATAAGAATACTTGACTTAAGATAATTAAATGGTAGCCCAAGTATTTTTATAATTAATCCTTTATAGATTAAATGACGTTGTGGAGTAATATGAGAAGTCTTTTATATAAAGCACTTATAGCTTATGACTTCTTTAGTATTCTTCTTCTTTCGATTACGTATTTATAAATCGAAGAATACTTTAGTTACAATCTCGGAATTGTAACTTATCCTTTACGCACGTAGGCTTAAGGTTTTTAGTATACTTATGTTTTGACAATTATGTAGTCAAAGTATACTTTTAACTTCAAGCACTTGTATAATTTTTATGAGTCTTAGCCAAGATCCAAATAAGAGAAGTGCAAGTAATTGGCGTAAGATCGTGCTTTTGAAGTTTAGATGAAAAATTACGAGTAGTTTATATATATCGAATAAGAACCCCACGGAACACTGAAAGATGTTAGAAGGGACTTATACGATATGTCTCGTAATTGTTTATATACACGATATGTGTTAGCCAAGATCCAATTAAAGAGCGTGAAATTAATTGGCTAACTCGTGGATTTGATTTGTCTTTAAATAATGGATGATTACGAAGTGTTTATAGATCGAGTTATAATCCCCTGGAACATTAAAGATGTTAGAAGGGATTAAACTATGCTTCGTAATATTTTATGTGCATGATATGTTTTAGCCAAGATCTAATTAAATAACATGAAAGTAATTGTCTAACTCGTGAACTTAATACGTTTTGATATTTGACAAATTACGAAGTGTTTCTAGATCAAGTTATAATCCCCCGGAACACTAAAGATGTTAGAAGGGATTAAACTTATGCTTCATAATTATTTTATATGCACGAATATTTATTAGCCAAGATCCAACTAAATCGCATGAAAATAATTGGCTAACTCATGAACTTGTGTCAAATAAAATCTCACCCTTGGAGATTAAGTACTTATCTTTATAGATCTTCTTGTTGAAAATATTTTTACGAAGATCAAGTACTTATTCAAATTCCGAGTTCGAATCTTAGTTCTCTTTTCCCTTGAGAACTTTATTTATAAGAGTTCTTGTATTAGAGCTTAAGATGAAGTAGAGAAGTTAAGTACAATGCTCAAATAAAAAGAACTCAAATAAGCTAAAAGTTACCACTTTTGAAGAACGGTCGGAAAAGTTCGCAGGAAAAATTCACCGGAGGTTTGGCTGAATTTTGGGACTTTGGTTGAGCTTGGGTAGCCCTTTGGAAGGCCAGGAAGTGGTAGTGGATGAGCTCACTTGGTGGGATAAAGCTTGGTTGGGTGAAGCTAAGCTTGGGTTTCAAAAACCTTGTATATATGTAAGTATATAGAAGAGAGAGAAGGTTTTTGAGAAGAAGTGTGTGTATAGAGTTTAAAAGAGATGAAGAGATGCACTTCTTAAAAAAATCCCAGCAACTTTGTGGCTCTTTATCTTGAAGAAAATGGGTTGGGTGGGGGTTTATTTATAGGAGAAGTTGGGTGGATTGAATGGTGGAGATTTGAGGAAAATGGATGGTGGATGATGTATGTCACTTGGATTGATGACATGGAAAGAAAAGTGTGTTTCTTTGCAACTTGACGTATGAGATAAACAACTTTATGGGTTCAAAAACTCAGCTGATATTTTTGAAAAAATATATATTTTCCTTTTTCTTTTAATCATTATTTAATCACTTAATTAAGGATTAAACACCATTATTTTGACCACCTTAAAAACTCCTAAATAAATACCATAAAAATATGATAATTTATTAAATAATATAAAATGATGTCCTGCAAGTTTTGGTCAATCTTGGTCAATGGTAACTAGGTCAAACATTGTCAACTGTGGGACCAACTGCCTCGATTTTTGTGCCCGGACAAAAATTCTTTAAATGTTATGAAATTTTTACCATACTTAGAAAATACCATATTAATGATCCACACCAAATTTCAAGTCATTCTAGCATGTGAAAGTATTTTATCTGAAATAAAACTGTTATGTCAGTCTTTTCTTCCGAGTAAAAATACCATTGGTCTTGAAATTAAGAAGATGGATCTTTTGACCAATGTTTTGACTTGGATAAATACTTAAAATATATTTCCTAATATATTAAATATATTTGGATGATAGGAAATGTGTTTGAGTATTTTTGAATAATTTTCTCCAAGAAATGTTGATTTTATGAAACAGGAAAAATTACTACAAGTATTCATATTTGTAATATCCCGTATTTTTTAGAATTATTATATTTATTATTTGAATATATATATATGTGCTTTTATGATTTAGAAGGAATAAAATGGTGGATATTTTATTCCCGTTTGACGAGTTGGTATTATTAAATTGGTTAAGTGTTATATCGATACTTGTTAATTTTTTAAAATATTTACTTAAATGTATTATTTTTAAAAGTTATTTGAAAGCTGATCTTATTGATATCGGTAAATTGAAACTGTTTTGTAATATCCAGTAAATATCGTGCAATTATTTTTATCAATATATAATTATTATGTGATTATTATGGTAATTTTGGTGAATTATCTGCTGATTGATATTTATATTTGGGTGTTTATATGTGATAAAGTGTAAGTGTTTTGATTTTTAATATGTCCAGGATAAAGTATAGATAATTATGGTATTTTTCTGGTAATTTTTGGATTGTTATATGATTTTATAAAGATTTATAGATTTAATAATTATTTTCCAAGTAATTATAAAACTATTTTATAAAGCTGGCAATCGTCCAACTTCAACCGTTTTTGCATTTTTACAACCCGGAACTCTTCGGAAAACTCCTTCCTAACCTAATTTGATAATTCTGAACATTTTCCGTGTTTTGACTTTTTCGATCCGGAGTACGGTTTGAGCCATACGAATCCCGACGCAAAATTTTCAATACGATAACCATTTCGGTAGATCAATAAAACCCGTATTCTCGAGAGACGGGATAGTTTTACTTTATTTTATCATTGGGTGTTTTATAAAAAGCTCGGTTTTGATAATTATCCAAATCTGGTATTAAATTGTATCGTTTTTATAGTTACTTAGCGGCTAAGTAATCTATTTTTAGATCGGATATATAAGTATAAATTCAATATAAAAATCCAGAATATTTCAAAAAATTATGAAACTTATATTTTATTAGTATTTGAATATTTTGAGAATTTTTAAAATTCTTTCAGAAATTTTTCAGATTATATTCACCCGCACGTTTGTTCCTTAAATCGTAAAATGTGGGTTTGATGTTAGATTCAAAAAAAATTTAAAAATTAAGAAATTTATATTTTACTAGTTTTTGAATATTTGGAAATTTTTAAAATTATTTTGGTAATTTTTCAATTTATTTTGCTCACAAATTATATCATAAATATATTAAAATGCGAGTCAAAAATCAGCCTTTAGACGTGTCAGAGTAAAGACACGTGCCCTGTTCGTTGCTGGACACATTTACTGTTAACAAAAAAAACCAGCACCCCCACCCCCTTTACTCACCTGGAGAACAACCCCCTCCCCCTGATTCTTTTCTTTTCCACCGCCTCCCTCCTCTATCCCTCTTTGCTCTCTCCTCTTCCCGTATACTTTTATACTTTTGAATTTCAAAAATTCGTATCTTTCAAACCGTACATCCAAATTTCAATTGTTATATATATAAATAATCAGCGTTTCGGTACCTACGCACAGGTATATATATTGCGAAGTTTTGAGAAAAAAATTGCGGAGCATATTTTCGATTTTAATTTATTTTCGGGGCGTAGAAAAGGAGTTTGACGACGTTGATTACTCCACATGGCGTTTCAGCATGTATATCTCTATGGCTATTAATTTTGGATTTTTCTGGAGATATTTTCCGGACATCAGATATTCTTTCAGGGTGATCAGAATTTATTTTGGGTTACGATTTCAAAATTCCGCTTTCGTATTTGAGTATACTATAGCATGTTAGTGCTTACATATTTATTTTATAATTTTTCAAAGTTGTTGTAGAAATCGATTTTGGCCGTATTTTTCATTTCTGGCATGTTTATATGTGCAGATATAAATTATGGTGTGTTTTAAAATTTATTGATTTTATTAAAATATAGTTGGATTGGATTGTTTCGAATTGATTTTGAGGGGCTCTATCCCCGGGGAAAAGTCCGTTTTACAAACACGTTATTTCGAAAAAAAATCTCAAATATTTATTTCAATTTCGAATTATTATCTTTTATTATTTTCGAAAATCATAATTTGATTCAATAATTTATATTTTGTTTTGATTAATTATTTATTCATTTGATTAATTGATTAATTCATTTAATCAATTAATTTTATTTATGAATAGTTGAATGAAGTGTAATTATTTATAATTGAGCCAAATAATATTCTAAAATTATTTTGACCTTTTAAAATTATATAAAGGTATTGAATATTCAATTAATATTATTATTAGTTGAATTATTCTTATTTTATTTGTAGAAAATAGACCGTTTGTCCGTTTAATACGAAATGAACGCGTCTAGACTCATAAAAATATTCCGATTTCATTAAAAATACTTTTGAGACCCAAATTCCTTTGTTTCGAAAGGTCTCTTATTTTACGAGTCATTCTGAGTCGATTATTGATCGATAAATCATATTTTGGACCTGATTTCAGTTTTAAACGTACCGAGTCGAATCTTTTAACGAACTGAGTCATGCGTTATATGAATTATGTGATATGTGACTTATGTGTTATATGCTATATGAATTACGTGTGTACGTGGGTCATAAGTCTTGAGTTTGGCTGTTTTAATTATGTGTCGGCTATCGTATGGGTAGACGATAGGGTTCTGACGCGCAGTTTGTCGATCAATTATCATTTACACGATTAAGGTTGTATATTTTAATTATAGATACGGATCACTCGAGTTGATCGGGACCAGACATTGGATGAATAAAATGGAATGGCATTGGATGTATGGCTTCTAGGAATCGCAGGAGCAGCATATCAGTAAGTTGTCAAAATAGAAAGACGGTGATGTCTTGAGATGCCAGACAGAGATAATTGCGTTGCTGCGAGTGTGACTAACTGCTAAAAAAAACCAAAGGCAAGTATCCCTATCATCACTTTTTTTTCAAGTGATATTTATTTTGAATCCCATTATGCAAGTATTGTTTTCCCTATTCTCCGTTTAGAATCGATAAATCTTTTACATATCATTGAATTAAATGTTTATTATGCAAGTACTCTCTGCTATTCTATGTTTAGAATAGTTAAATGTTTTTACTTATCAAAATACTGGATTTATAGATGTTTTGGATTTTAAGAAAAATGATTTGGTTCCGAGTATTCCTACCCAAGTGAATGGGGGAATAAAAATTTAAAAGGGTGTCGATTATTATGACCCCCTTTTTAATAAAAAGGTTTTAAGATTGGATGGTTACTGGTTACAGCGTAGGTGATCGAAATTTCGGTCCAGCTGTAATATCTTTCAAGGCGAATATATGCCTTTTCTGGCGTCCTATAGGTACCATATGGCTGCGGGATATGGGTAATACCTATATTTACGGTATGGTTGCGGGATACCGGTGCTGTTTCGTGACTGATCATTAGGAACAACATGAAATATAATTGGTTCCAATCTAAACTGTTATTTCTAAATTGTTTTGATAATCATAGAATATATGGTTTATCAACTGTTTCTGTTTTGGATTAAAGGTGAAATGCAGTTTTGATTCAGTTTCTGATTTATGCTGATACTTACTTTTTTATTAAATATCAAATGTGGTATTAATATAGATGATTGATGTTGATTTCAGTATGGGATATTGTGAGCATCAAAGTTCATATTGATATCTAATTTGATACGACAATAAAATGAGTATTGATATCAAGAGTTTAGTGTTGAATAAAGTTATGATTCAGTCTGTAATCATTGTTTCTTGTTATTGTTGTTTACGATATTTCCATAAACGCAGTTTTATGAGTTTGATTCTCGTCAAGATTCAAAGTATTGCTGAAGCATTTGGCTCGAAAATATAAAAAGGATTTTTGAATACAATTGAGAAACAATTATCTGATTCTTTAATAAATTTTCTGATTCAACAATTATGATTTTTAAATGTTCTGCTATGATGCAGATATCAGTTTTATATCAAAATTGCCATATATATGCTATAATGAACTTGCTGAGCATTTCTTTCGCTCATACTTGCCTGTTTTCAAATTTAACCTCCAGTGAGGATTAGGTTGCGCTGTTTTGCGGCATAATTCAAGAATGTAAAGAAGAACTTTTGGAAGGTGGGTGGTCCAGGATTTGTGGAACTAGAGTAAGTTCTATTGTATAAAGTTGTTTATATTATATCATATTATATTACAGTTGTATATTATATACTTGGGCCTAGTATACTTCTTTTCGAAGTTATACTAGCGTGTTAGTATTGAGTTGGAATTTGTGGAAAAGAGTTTTAAAAGAAAAGTGAAAATTTTATTTATGGAATTTGAATATCTTGTTTCTAGAACTGTAACCTGAAAAGATCTTGGGTGTAGTTTGGGGTCACATATGATATATTTCAGTTGCTGACGTTTATTCATTGATTCAACAGGTTTTTTTGGATTGAGGTTTCATAGTGACGACCAAATCCCCTGACCTCGGATTTGGGGGCGTTACAGGTTGGTATCAGAGCTGATGTTATAGTAAACTAGAAACGAGAGTGTGTAGGAGTGTGTATAGTTATGTAAGGATGATTGAGCTCATATCGAGCACCTGTTGGACTATTGGATATAGTACCAACGAGTAAGCTACGATAGGCGTATTCATTTGAGATGGTTGTGTTGAGCTGGACAAAACAACTGGAAATTGCAAACTTTTATTGTGGAATCTTCCGAGGCTACTACAATTCGACGATGATGAAGATTATCGATATCCTTGGAACATGAAGAAGTGTCTAGAATCGGATGGCGAGTCAACAGAAGAGTTTAAATAGAAGATAATTATTAAGACTTTGGCAATACCTTCTCTTTCTATAACTTCTTTTGACATCTCTCAAAAAGAGGTATCTGTTAGAGGATATATTCCCTAACACCCGATTTCAATCATGTAATGTGCCAGAGGCTGTCATGATGCCTATTCTCAGGATTTAATAGCTCTGTCAAGTTATGATATTGGACTTCCACTTTTCTTATATGGTGGATAGTTTATTGGTGATGTGACACCACTTGCTCATTTTATGCCAGAATTTTGTTTTCTGGATTTCATTTTTCTTCAGAAGTATCGGCTTTGAAATCTTTGCAGTTTTATTCATTTGATTTTGAATTCCTTTCATATCCTTTTATTCTGACTGAGATGAACAACCCTAACTATAGGGGATTCAAGATATACCTGTTGGTGTGATAGGAGTTGGATGGGACGCCATCACTTGTGTGTGTTGTGACTACAAGAAGGATTACAACCTTTAGTAGTGTCTTAATTTGGGCACGCAACACCAAGTTCATTTGATCATATTGATCTCTCAGTTATTCTTTCATTTAAACAATACTTTCTCTAAAATTCAGATTTGGTAACCACAATAGTGGGACACTGCTATGATACGAAATTCTTTACTTTTTGAGATTCCATGATTTTATCATCTGAAATATTCGAAGGTATGCCAATTAAGTTGGGCTGAGTTATCTTAGTCAAGTCAAAGTAAGGCTAGGTGATGGGATTATCGATAACAATAGTGGATTGCAATGCGATTAGAATATCAGTGACATAAAACGAAGTTAGTCTGTTTCTTTATTTCTCTCTCTATTTAACTCTACTCTCCTTCTTTTTCTTTCTCTCTATCTTTCTCTCTATTCTTCTTTCTCGCAATCAGTAAAAGTAATTCTATTGAGAAATTGGTCAAAGGATGTGGATGGAACAATGGTGCAGAGAAAAGTTTCCGTGATAACTGTGTGGCATAAGAAATTTCAGTGTTATTTGAAATTTTAAGAAAAGTTATGCATGCAAGATTGGAAAGTTGGCCTGAAGATCCCTAGTGCTCTCTTCTGCTGATTTCGAGGACGGAATCCTTATAAGGGGGTAGATTGTAATATCCCGTATTTTTTTAGAAATATTATAATTAATATTTGAATATATATATATATGTGTGTGCTTTTATGATTTAGAAGGAATAAAATGGTGGATATTTTATTCCTGTGTGACGAGTTGGTGTTATTAAATTGGTTAAGTGTCATATCGATACTTGTTAATTTTTATAAATATTTACTTAAATGTATTATTTTTAAAAGTTATTTGAAAGCTGATTTTATTGATATCGGTAAATTGAAACTGTTTTGTAATATCCAGTAAATAGCGTGCAATTATTTTTATCAATAAATAATTATTATGTGATTATTATGGGAATTTTGGTGAATTATCTGATGATTGATATTTATATTTGGGTGTTTATATGTGATAAAGTGTAAGTATTTTGATTTTTAACATGTCCAGAATAAAGTATAGATAATTATGGTATTTTTCTGGTAATTTTTGGATTGTTATATGATTTTATTTTATAAAGATTTATAGATTTAATAATTATTTTCCAAGTAATTATAAAACCATTTTATAAAGCTGGGAATCATCCAAATTCAACCGTTTTTGCATTTTTACAACCCGGAACTCTTCGGAAAACTCCTTCTTAACCTAATCTGATTATTCTGAACATTTTCCGTGTTTTGACTTTTTCGATCCGGAGTACGGTTTGACCCGTACGAGTCCCGGCGCAAAATTTTCGATACGATAATCATTTCGGTAGATCAATAAAACCCGTATTCTCGAGAGACGGGATATTTTTACATTATTTTATCATAGAGTGTTTTATAAGAAGCTCGGTTTTGATAATTATCCAAATCTGGTATTAAATTGTATCATTTTTATAGTTATTTAGCGGCTAAGTAATCTATTTTTGGATCGAATATATAAGTATAAATTCAATATTAAAATCCAGAATATTTTTAAAAATTATGAAACTTATATTTTATTAGTATTTGAATATTTTGAGAATTTTTAAAATTCTTTCAGAAATTTTTCGAATTATATTCACCCGCACGTTTGTTTCTTAAATCGTAAAATGTGGGTCTGATGTTAGATTCAAAAATGTTTTAAAAATTATGAAATTTATATTTTACTAGTTTTTGAATATTTGGAAATTTCTGAAATTATTTTGGTAATTTTTCAATTTATTTTGCTCTCAAATTATATCATAAATATATTAAAATGGGAGTCAAAAATCAGCCTTTAGACGTGTCAGAGTAAAGACACGTGCCTTGTTCGTTGCTGGACACATTTACTGTTAACAAAAAAAACCCAGCACCCCCACCCCCTTTACCCACCTAGCGAACAACCCCCTCCCCCTGATTCTTTTCTTTTCCACTGCCTCCCTCCTCTATCCCTCTCTGCTCTCTCCTCTTCCCGTATACTTTTATACTTTTAATTTTCAAAAGTTCATATCTTTCAAACCGTACATCCAAATTTCAATTGTTATATATATAAATCATCAGCGTTTCGGTACCTACGCATAGGTATATATTTTGCGAGGTTTTGAGAAAAAAATTGCGGAGCATATTTTCGATTTTAATTTACTTTCGGGGTGTAGAAAAGGAGTTTGACGGCGTTGATTACTCCACATGGCGTTTCAGCATGTATATCTCTATGGCTATTAATTTCGGATTTTTCTGGAGATATTTTCCGGACATCAAATATTCTTTTCAGGGTGATCAGAATTTATTTTGGGTAACGATTTCGAAATTCTTCTTTCGTATTTGAGTATACTATAGCATGTTAGTGTTTACATATTTATTTCATAATTTTTCAAAGTTGTTGTAGAAATCGATTTTGGCCATATTTTTCATTTCTGGCATGTTTATATGTGCACATATAAATTATGATGTGTTTTAAATTTATTGATTTTATTAGAATATAGTTGGATTGGTGTTAGTCCCTTAACAATATGACAAGAATTACAGAAGGGGGGTTGAATGGAATTCTTGAAACTTTTTCTTGAAATAAAAATGTTCTAACTCAAATATATATATGAGTGTGAATTGATTAGCACAATACGGAATAGTTACTTAAATGAATCAAATCACAAGTAATTAAAAACAGGAGTCTTTAAAACTTTCTGGTGGATTTGAATGATTCCACCAGAGATATATATTATATATCGAGAGAACCCTGTGTGCAAAATGCTCACAGTTGCTTACAAATATTGAATAACTAAGGATACAGAGAAATGCTAAGAATACAGCTTACAAATGTTTCTCTGTGTAAAAATACTTAGTTTTAGTTGGTTGTTCTATTTGCTACTTCTTGGTTTATATAACACCAAGATTAAACCATAATAAGACAAGATGAAGTAAGACAAAACTCATCGAGTCTAATACAATGCTGCTTCATTGCTCTATTCCAGTATCTGTCAACATCTTCATATTAGCATAGAAATGGCAATGTTTCTTTGTTCTCAAAACCCTGTCAAATGGGCTCCCACATCCCTGTTGCATACATTTGGCGCATATGACTGTGTTGTCATTTTTGACTAATGTTTGAATTCTTTATCCGTTGAGTCTATGATCATCCATCGACAGCTTTGTTGAACATCCGTCGACAGCTTTGTTGATCATCCGTCGACAGCTTTGATGATCATCTGTTGATAGCTATTTGGCATTTGACTTCATTTCATTTATGCAGAATTACAAGACATCATCTATGTGCAATTAATCAACCTATTCTGCATATCTAATTAAAGTCATCATGACTTATATGCCACTACAGAATCTAAACAAAGTTGTATGCAAGAATGTGCTACATGACTTATTATTACATAAGCTACTCACTCGATGGATAAGTAAAGCATCATCCGTCGGAACTATATAGAGTTATCCGTCGGGACTATAATCCTTATCCGTCGAGTGCTACATTTTCACTAAGTAAAATCTACCAAGGTGTTTTGTTAATGAAATCATCAAGTTCACAACATATACACAACAATTGGATTGTTTCGAATTGATTTTCAGGGGCTCTGACCCCGGGGAAAAGTCTGTATTACAAAGACGTTATTTTGAAAAAAAATCAAATTATTATCTTTTATTATTTTCGAAAATCATAATTTGATTCAATAATTTATAATTTGTTTTGATTAATTATTTATTCATTTGATTAATTGATTAATTCATTTAATCAATTAATTTTATTTATGAATAGTTGAATGAAGTGTAATTATTTATAATTGAGCCAAATAATATTATAAAATTATTTTGACCTTTTAAAATTATATAAAGGTATTGAATATTCACTTAATTTTATTATTAGTTGAATTATTCTTATTTTATTTGTAGAAAATAGACCGTTTGTCCGTTTAATACGAAATGAACGCGTCTAGACTCAGAAAAATATTCCGATTTCATTAAAAATACTTTTGAGACCCAAATTCTTTTGTTTCGAAAGGTCTATTGTTTTACGAGTCATTCTGAGTCAATTATTGATCAATAAATCATATTTTGGACCTGATTTCAGTTTTAAACGTACCGAGTCGAATCTTTTAGCGAACTGAGTCATGCGTTATATGAATTATGTGATATGTGAGTTATATGTTATATGCTATGTGACTTACGTGCCTACGTGGGTCATAAGTCTTGAGTTTGGCTATTTTAATTATGTGCGGGCTATAGTATGGGTAGAAGATAGGGTTTTGACGCGCAGTTCGTCGATCAATTATCATTTAGACGATTAAGGTTGTATCTTGTAATTATAAATACGGATCGCTCGAGTTGATCGGGACCAGGAATTGGATGAATAAAATGGAATGGCATTGGATGTATGGCTTCTAGTAATCGCAAGAGCAGCATATCAGTGAGTTATCAAAATAGAAAGACGGTGATGTGTTGAGATGCTAGACAGAGATAATTGCGTTGCTGCGAGTGTGACTAACTGCTAAAAAAAACCAAAGGCAAGTATCCCTTTCATCACTTATTGTTCAAGTGATATTTATTTTGAATCCCATTATGCAAGTACTTATTTCCCTATTCTCAGTTTAGAATCGATAAATGTTTTACATATCGTTGAATTAAATGCTTATTATGCAAGTACTCTCTGTTATTCTATGTTCAGAATAGTTAAATGTTTTTACTTATCAAATTACTGG
This sequence comes from Apium graveolens, assembly GCF_009905375.1. Classification (NCBI taxonomy): domain Eukaryota; kingdom Viridiplantae; phylum Streptophyta; class Magnoliopsida; order Apiales; family Apiaceae; genus Apium; species Apium graveolens. The sequence continues at coordinate 171,935,466 of NC_133650.1, forward strand.
ATTTATAGATGTTTTGGATTTTGAGAAAAATGATTTGGTTGCGAGTATTCCTACCCAAGTGAATGGGGGAATAAAAATTTATAAGGGTGTCGATTATTATGACCCCCTTTTTAATAAAAAGGTTTTAAGATTGGATGGTTACTGGTTACAGCGTAGGTGATCGAGATTTCGGTCCAGCTGTAATATCTTTCAAGGCGAATATATGCCTTTTCTGGCGCCCTATAGGTATCGTATGGCTGCGGGATACGGGTATTACCTATATTTACGGTATAGCTGCGGGATACCTGTGCTGTTTCGTGACTGATCATCAGGAACAACATGAAATATAATTGGTTCCAATCTAAACTGTTATTTCTAAATTATTTTGATAATCATAGAATAAATGTTTTATTAACTGTTTCTGTTTTGGATTAAAGGTGAAATGCAGTTTTGATTCAGTTTCTAATTTATGCTGATACTTACTTTGTTGTTAAATATCAAAGGTGGTATTAATATAGATGATTGATGTTGACTTCAGTATGGGATGTTGTGAGCATCAAAGTTTGTATTGATATCTAATTTGATTGGACAATAAAATGAGTATTGATATCTAGAGTTTAGTGTTGAATAAAGTTATGGTTCAGTCTGTAATCATTGTTTCTTGTTATTGTTGTTTATGATAATTCCGTAAAAGCAGTTTTACGAGTTTGATTCTCGTCAAGATTCAAGGTATTGCTGAACCATTTCGCTCGAAAATATAAAAGGATTTTTGAATACAATTGAGAAACAATTATCTAATTCTTTAATAAATTTTTTGATTCAGCAATTATGATTTTTAAATGTTCTGCTGAGATGCAGACGTCGGTTTTATAACAAAACGACCATATATTTGCTATAATGAACTTGCTGAGCATTTCTTTTTCTCATACTTTCCTGTTTTCAAATTTAACCTCCAGTGAGGATTAGCTTGCGCTGTTTTGCGGCATATTTCAAGAAATTAAAGAAGATGCTTTTTGAAGGTGGTTGGTCCAGGATTTGCGGAACTAGAGTAAGTTCTATTGTATAAAGTTATTTATATTATATCATATTATATTACAGTTGTATATTGTATACTTGGGCCTAGTATACTTCTTTTCGAAGTTATACTAGCGTGTTAGTATTTAGTTGGAATTTGTGGAAAAGAGTTTTAAAAGAAAAGTGAAAATTTTATTTATGGAATTTGAATATCTTGTTTCTAGAACTGTAACCTGAAAAGATCTTTGGTGTAGTTTGGGGTCACAGATGATATATTTCAGTTGCTGGCATTTATTCATTGATTCAACATGTTTTTTTGGATTGAGGTTTCATAGTGACGACCAAATCCTCTGACCCCGGATTTGGGGGCGTTACAATAAATGAGTTGCAGAACTGAATATTAATATTCCAACCATGAATATTAATAAACTTTGAATAAAAACTCTTTTGATACATGTAGACATATATTTTAGAGCGAAGAGTTAAATATTTTTGATATAGCACGAGACCTCTAAAGAATATTTCTGATATATTCCTTATTCGAGCATGTTGCCATATTCCTGTTGCAACACAGATCTAAGAAATATCATATCTTGATCATTTTTCTTTGATCATATTGCCTTAGAGATATATTCCATAAAGATATAATTTTGATATTTTGCAAAACTAGAATATCTCTTTTTATATGTTTGAAAGAAATGATTTTGCTAGTTTGACTTTTTGACTTTGATTTAGATCAATTAAATTCATGTCCTAATGGAGAGGATCTACGTGTTCTTAATTTTATGTTTAATCGTACAAATACCAAAATAAATTATATATCGAAGATATCCTTTCAATTTTAATACAATTTCCTGAAATATAAGGGAATCAAATTAAAATTATAGAACCAAACCAACTGCAACACAGAACAACAATCAACACACAAATATCACACACATACACACACGCAATACACGCAACCGGAAAAACAGGGCGGCCGGAAAACAGCCAAAAAACAGGCGGCACAGCAAGGAAACAGGGCACAGGGAGACACGGGAATAACACACACAGCAACACTCACACAACCTAATTTATATAAATATATACATACACACAACCAACAGGAGCCACCAAGCTCACCGGAAAAAGGACGCGGCAGCGGCAAAACCGGAGTAACAGGAGAAGAAAAGTGGAAAACAGGGAAGAAACAGAGAAATCGAAGGGAGAGAAAAAGAGAAGAACGAGAGAGAGATCGGGAGAGAACAAGAGATGAGAGAGGAGAGTAGAGATCATTGATGTTTATCAGTAAAACATATCGAGTCACCCCCTTCTGTTAACCTTGCACCGCCGCGTGTCTTTTAATAAGACACGTGTCGGGTTTTATCCCGACTGCGAAGTAATTTCGACCATTTTAATAACTTCAAAATAGTTTTAAATTTTTCTAAGTATACCGAAACCAATAAAACACTACGCCATAGATGGCCTATCGCAACACCCCTCTTCAAGAATGTTACCTAATATGTTACCCTAGATATGATACTCATGAGCTAATCCAACATTGTATTTTTTGTGTTACCTTAGCCAAAAATGTGATGTTGCACTAGGTAAAAAGTGTTGCAGCTTGTAACATTCTTGTCAAAATGTTACCTTAGAGTATTAATACATATATATAATATTTTTTTAAATTAAATCTTAATTTTATAAGAATACTTAAGGTGATATACAAATTTAATAAATGAGTTACATGTGGATATAATAAATATTTAATGAAATTTTAAATAGGAACTTTTAAAAGTAGTAAATTAAAAAACTTAAAAATTGAACTTTAAAAGTAATAAAAATTAAAAATAATTTAAATTTCTCATGTTTTAAGATGAGCATTAATATAAAAGTTTTAAAAATAATATATATATATGTATATATATACGAATTCTTAAAAATAAATAAATAGAAATAAATAATAATTTTTTTTATAAAATAATAACTGAATTTTTATTTATTAAAAAAATAAAACATAAAATATTTTATAAAACTTTTTGGGCAGTAAAATTTTTGTAAAACGGGGCAAAATTTTAACTAAAAGATCGCCCAAATTTTGGGTAAAAGGCCGCCCAAATTTTCAATAACCCTAAACTCACACAATCCTCTCTCAAATCTCAAACTCCAACCATCTCTCTGGTTCTTGTATCCGACGACCGCCCAAATTTCGAGTACACTCATCTCTCTCTCATATCTCAACTGTTAGCTTCCATAATCTCTTCAATTCAATTAGCCGATTATCGGTGTTTGAATCTCCAACAACAGATTGCTTCTAAGTATTTCGTTATTTTGTCGATTAAATCTCGAATTGATCTCCTTGATTCTGAATATACAGACATTTCGCAACAATTCAGGTTGTTTTTGGTTTTTTTATTTGTCGATTTAGCTGTTTCTCGTAATAACATTGTTATAGTTGTTGGCTGAGATGCACTTATTGAATTCATTTGGTTATAACTCATTTTGTCGAAAACTACGGTTTTGAAGAGTGAAGAGCTGGAGGAGTTGGATAAAGAGAAGGATAGGTTTTTTGCGTTTGAAATGAAGGAAATGGAGAGTTTTAAAGTGGAAGTGGTAAAATTTGCTAAGGAAAGTGGAAAGGAGATACAGGAGCTTAAGAATCATACGGAACAAGTATATTTTAATTTTAGTTTAGCTATGTTGTATGTTTATTGAAATGGGATGCTTGCTTAATTGTGATTGCTTGTTCTGTTATGGGTTTTGTTGATTTAAAGTTTTTGTAAGTTTTGATCGAGTGATTTGTTGTGTATGATGTTATAATATTGTCCTGACCATATCCAAAAGCTAGTAAAATGGATGTTATGTAGACGTAGTACTATGGAGTAAACCATACCGTGTTGTGTGTGTTGATGTTTTTGTTATTTGACTTACATTCGGTTAAGTGTAGGAAAACAGAGTAGGCTTAGGTTCGATTTGTCTCGTAAACAGTAATAATACGATCTAATGCAGAATGAAGAAATTAATAATGTAATTATTTAGCTTTAGAATTTTGGGATGGACAGGGAAGCAACTCTAAGAAGTCCAATGATTTGAAAAGGGTTGGTTATTTCTGAATGCTAGATTAGTGTTTAACAATTTAACTCTAGAAAACTTGCCATTTCTGTGATTATTGGTTGATCCAACATTTACCTTTCCTACATTATGAGGCAGTCGGTGGATTTTTTTAACTTTGATTGTTGCCGCACTTGAGATTAATTGTTGTCTATTATTCCCTCTGTTATTTTCGTGCTAATTTGTTCCTGTTCAAGGCAGTTTTGTGCTAATCTTCCCATGTATTATCTGTTAAAGGCAGTTTCATGTATACTACTTTATACATGTTATTATATAATACTCCATGTTAATATTTGGAGGGCACCCTGCAAATTGTTCATATCAGCATGGTGGCAAATCTATTGACCTAGTAGGTGTAGGTCTGACCATCCTGCCATGGTAGCAATGTAGCTTAGCAGTTTGAGTTGCTTTATCTTGTGTATTTTCATACTATGCTGAAGATATTTAACTTCTATTCAGCAGCCCTCTCTGAGAGATCGCAGCCTCCTTCATCATGACCACTGCTGGATAGCTAGCAAGCATATTGTAACTCCACATGGGATTATTTCTGGTGTAGGTCAGCTTTGAAAAATACTTTTTTGTTTTTTCTATTCCAACAGTTAACATAAACTTCGAGAAATCATGTCGTGGAAAACTTGTGTACGTTGCATTCTACCAGCTGATATTAAAAGATAGAGTTGTTATATGTTATGTAATAAATTTAATTTATAAAATTACATATATTGATCAGCTAAGATGTGTGCAAGATCAAAATTATTGCCTCACATGTGTCAGCTAAGTATGAATCAGGCTCTCACATATGTTCTTAAAAATTATTGCCTAAGATATGAGCAAGATCAAAATTTTAAAGCACACAACTTGGGAATTATAGTCACTACTACTCCACTGCAAGGGGCATATATATTAGAAACCATCCAAGATTCTGGTATATGCCTTACAAAACTGGTTAAGTTAAATTTGTTCAGGGTGCATGTGTATGTTAGGCATATACTTAAGTTGATGCAACAACTGTGTAGTATTAGGAAGAAAAAATGACTTCTTTTTAATCACTTCAGGAGCTGGACTTAACAGTGACTTTTTTAATTTGCAGCAAACCAGTGAATGTTAGTAATTGTTATGTGATGATCTTATTTACTCGGTACAGTCGTACGGACTATTAAATAAGTCATTTCTGCATGTTACAGTGATCTCCTGCATGCTTCTTATGCATCAAATATTGATTACCATAACAATTCAAGCACTAGCTCAGGTAACACATCATTACCCTTTTCAGCCCCATGATCAATTTGATAAACCTGATTGTTTTTTTAGATTGTTCTACAATTATCAGCATATGTTCAATATATGATCTGCTGAAGCATCATTACCTCCAAGTTGATTACCATAACATCATCAGGGAACTGAAGTGCAGTTTGGTGTAGCTGTTGAAAGTAAAAAAATCACTTTACCTGTTAAGAGGAGGCTAGCTTGTGAACAACTAAGCTACTTAGGACAGGTATGCACCTGCCTGCAACATTGGTAACCATTAAATCATTAGAAAAGTTCTTCTATTAAATCATTATACTATTGAGTTCTTTTAGTTATATCATTAGAAAAGTTCAATGATCCTAATAGGTGTTTTATCTGCCATGGTAGGAACATCACTGGTCAATGCGTTAGGGATTCCTGCAGAAATTATGGTCAACTAAGAACTAAAATTGTGTCCAGGTCAAACTAGGCTAGTTTTCCTCTGATAATTGAAAAGGAGGGTCAAAGCATTAGCTATCAATGATAAAATAACGTATACCTTTATGTTTTGTTTTAATATGGAAATTGCAATGTTAAAACTTTTTAAACTTAAATTACCTTATATACTTTATGTGCCAGGCTCATTTTTATTTGACGAAATGTATTAACTACGGCAACGGAAAGAAGCATTTGTTGTTCATCAAGTGGAAATACCTTGAAGCAAAGGTGCGCGTGCTGCAGACATCCCTTATAATCTACGACTTCTCTTTCACAAGTAACTACTAATAGATATGCTTAAACTTTTTCAGGCTGCAGCTTACTATTACAATGGGCTGATCGGGGACAAGGGCACCAATCCATCCTGCCACACTAGTGTTGTTTGTTGCTTTCTTGCTGCAGAAGAACTTCTAACTGAAAGCAAGAAGGCGTGCTTAAACTTCTGCCTAACCGTGCCTATAACCAGGTTGGATTAGATTACACAATAATTTACTCTTCCTCAATTTTTTTTCACTTCATGCATTCTTTAATAACATTAAACTTTTGTTTCTTGTTCTGATATTTAATGAATTGGTACCTATTTTTTGCACAGAACTCCTCCACTTTGGGGTGCAATGAAGCATCTAAACAAGAAAATTCCAGAAACTGCATTTAAGAAGTCTCAGATGTATGGTTACCTTTTAGATCAGGAAAAGTAAGAACAAAGAAGTTTTGCCTTTCAAATCATTTTACGACTTTAATTTTTTTTTTTTTTGAGAATAACAGCAAGTCCATGGAATAAGAAATAAGTTATCCTTTTTAGTTTGTGCTGTTAATTACACTAGTGGTCATAAAATGTTGATTGTTTAATTGTTTAGTATTAAACTTGCTAATTTCATTTTGTCAATCAATAATTTAATAGTCGTACACTTCTTTTTCTAAACACGTACCATATGCATAAACATTAGCTGAAAGGTTCTGCAAAGAAAGATCTCAACAATCAGCGCAATGTATTCCGTGATATATTGGGCTATCTAGAGGTTTTTTATTTACCACTTCTTTATCTCTTTATTCTTTTAAGTGAGTAAAGGCTGATTTATTGATATGTGGTTTAATTAACCAGGATGGTTATAGTCCAGAGACATCAATAAAGATTGGTGGAGAGTCCTTAAACACAACGACTTGGTCTCAACTGATACAGGTTCATCTTTTGCTTATTGATGGAGGTTTCTTGATCTGTTAATCTCTATATTTTCTCAGACCTCATTTCTGCTTGCCTTGAATAGCTCAATATTCTGAAGCATTTTCTTGCAGGTGATTTTCTTGCATTTTCTTGCAGGTGATTTTGTTGGCTGTTCTGTTGAGTTATAAATGATTAAAGGTTCTTATTACAAAGTACTTTCATGGAAACAGGACAACGAAGTTCTTCATGATATTTTTGGCTTCTCACCTAAAAGAAAACTCTTCTCTGCAAGAGAAAGGTCCGGATGGTGGAGTCGAGGACAAAGTGAAGCAAATTCAAGCATTGGCTTCTAGTATTTTTTTAAAATTTATAATTTTTGGCTGTTGTTAAGTAAAGAATGTGAACTAGTTTAATGTTTGGGTTGGATGCATTTTTTGCAGTCATGAATTTGTATAATTGGGATTTTTCAGTTTACAGAATAAGCATTTCAATTTTTTTGTGCTAAAGTGTTACAATAGCCTCCCAAACTATTACCATAGTATAATTAAAACATTTCATTAGGCTAGTTATAGTGTTACAACAACTTTTTAAAGTGTTACATTAGGATCTATGGGCTCACTTGCCACGTCATCAAGACAACTCAGCACTGTGGGTCCCACACTTGCCATGTCAGCTAGTGGGTCCCCCCGTGGGGCCCATTTTTTAAAAACATTTTAAAACTCTAAGGTAACATAAAAAATAAGTTACAACTGATCTCTCTTTCTGTTGCATTAGCAAGCTAAGGCAACATATAAACAAGTTAAAACACAATGTTGCCTTAGGCACCAAAGATGTTACCTTAGACCCCTAAGGCAACATGGAAAAACCTATCTTTAAGAAAATGTTACCTGAGTTTAAAAGTGGGGCAAGAGCAACATATTTACCCCCTAATGCAACGTTTTTTTGGTGTTACAGTAGGCATTTTATGGTGTAGTGAAACATAATTCTTAGAAATTTTAAAACATTTATAAAATGAAACTTATAGCCGAGCTTTGCAATTTAACGGGTAATCGCGCGGGTAAATATAATCCGAAAAATTTCCAAAATAATTTTAAAATTCTCGAAATAATCCAAACTTAAGAAAATATAAGTTTCGTAATTTTTGAAGAATCCTTGAATTAAATACTTAATTTACAAATAAATATAATCAGAAAATCATTTAAAGATAAATAATTAATGAAATATTAATTTGTAAATTTTATAAAATCCCAAAAATAATAATGAAATTACAAGACCATAAAACAATTTTTTAGAGACAATCCAGATATTTATAAAAATAAATCTGTAATAGAACCCACTTTTAAAAGTGAAACAAAAACAATACGGCTTAATAATTAATTATACAAATATTCCCTGTAGACCAATAACCACATATAATTAATAAAAAAATATCACACAACTGACCAAACCAGTACACATTTTTATTTATTTAAATATTCTACAATTACACTTTTAAATAATACAAAAATATACGAGTCGTTATATCCTTCCCCCCTTAAAAAGATTCTGTCCCCAGAATCTGACTTAACTAAACAAATGAGGATATTTATCAAGCATGTCTGACTCTAATTCCCATGTAGACTCTTCTACTCGAGGATTTCTCCAAAGCACTTTTACTATATAGATAGATGTATTTCTAAGGACTCGCTCTTTACGATCTAAAATCTGGATTAGTTGTTCCACATAGGACAAATCTGGCCGAAACTCGATTGGTTCATACTCTATAACTTGATTTGAATCAGGAATATATGGCTTTAACATGGATATGTGGAACACATTATGAATATCCTGCAACTCCGGAGGCAACCCTATCTCGTAAGTGACTTTTTGTATTTGCTTTAAAACTTCAAATGGTCCTATATACCTTGGGCTGAGCTCACCTTTCTGACCGAATCAAACCAATCCTTTCCAAGGTGACACTTTCAATAATACCAATGATCCCACTTTGAAGTTCATATATATTCGATGCAAATCCACATTCTTTCTCTGTCTATCTTGAGCTGCTTCTAACCTTTTCCGAATCAAGGTCACTGCATCTTTGGTTTGTTGAACTAGCTCAGGACCTAACACTTTCTTTTATCCTACTTCATCCCAATACAATGGTGATCTACATTTGCGTCAATACAAAGCTTCATAAGGTGGCATTCCAATACTGGCATGATAACTATTGTTATACGAGAATTCAATTAAAGGTAAGTGTTCATCCCAGTTTCCCACAAACTCTTAACATATCCTCTATTATCTAGATGGTTCTCTCACTCTGACCGTCTATCTGGGGATGATAGGCGGTACTCATATTTAGCTTGGTTCCTAGACATTCTTGAAACTAAGTACAAAACATTGAATTGAATCTCGGGTCTCGATCTGATATAATGGACACAGGAACTCCATGCTTGGTTACTATTTCATCCAAATACAACTTAACTAAATTTTCCAAAGAATATCTTTCATTGATTGGGAGGAAATGTGCTGAATTTGTCAATCTGTCAATGATTACCCAAATAGCATCGTGATTTTCTCTCGTCTTTGGCAATCCTACTATAAAATCCACTGCGATCTCTTCCCATTTCCATTGGGGAATCTCTAAGGGTTGTAACAATCCGCTCAGCCTTTGGTGTTCTGCTTTCACAGTCTGGCACACGTGACATTTACTAATCCAATTTACAATATCCTTCTTTATTCCTGGCCACCAGAAGTTCTTCTTTAAATCTTGATACATCTTAGTGGTCCCAGGGTGAATAGAAAACCGAGGGTTGTGCGCTTCATGTAGAACTTCATTCTTCAGTTCCGTCACATTGGGGATCCAAATTCTGGAATAAAATCTAAACATACCTTGGTTATCCTTTTGGGTACACAGTTCTTCTCCTGTCGGATTATCCAATTCTTGATCCATAACTCCTTCTTGACATCTTTTTAACTTATCCATCGATGATGGTTGAAAGGTAATTTCATATAATTGCTCCTTATCTTTCTTTGGTACTCGAACATCAATCTCCATCTTTTCCAAGTCTCGTTCTAATTCTTTTGCAATCTGAACCATATTCAGCCTCTCTTTTCTGCTCAAGGCATCTGTCACCACGTTGGCCTTACCTGGGTGATAGTTAATAGAATAATCGTAGTCTTTGATTAACTCCAACCATCTTCTTTGTCTCATGTTCAAGTCCTTCTGAGTGTATATATACTTTAAGCTTTTATGATCCGTGTAAATATCACACTTTTCTCCATACAGATAATGTCTCCACAATTTCAATGCAAAAACTATATCTGCCAACACAAAATCATGGACTGGATACTTTTGTTCATGAGGTTTTAGTTATCTGGAGGCATAGGCGATGACTTTATCATGTTGCATCAATACACGGCCTAAACCTTTTAGAGAAGCGTCACTATATATCACAAAGTTTCCCGTCTCATCTGGAAGTCCTAGTACTGGAGCTGACACTAGTCTCTTTTTCAGTTCCTGGAAACTTTCTTTACACTTCCAAGTCCAAATAAATTTCTCGTTCTTCCTGGTTAGCTTGGTTAACGGAGCTGCAATCTTAGAGAACTATGACGGCCTCAACCCCGGGGTCAGGAGCTGACGTCACCAAAATATGACAAACCACAAATATAAACTACTAATTTAACATTAATATAATAACATTACCCCAACCAAGATCTGATACAGGTTCAAGTATTATTTAGGTTACAATAATACCAATAACTTATTCAACAACCTGACACTCTAACTTATTACAGCAACTCATCAGACCTCATGGTCTGATACAAACTACCTCAGAGGAGCCGGGGCAGGAGGGGGCTGCCACTCTAGTCTGCCAAGGTCTGACTGGTCTTTCAGGAATCTGTAATATATATATATATATATATATATATATATATATATATATATATATATACAAAATAAGTTGCAAGGGTGAGTAATCAATTGCTCAACAGTACCACTACATGAATAACAAGTAAAGCAATTTGTACAAAAATAGTATAGGAACAGAAATTCTAGCTCGTTTATAAAAACATGTAAAACAGGTATAAACTGGATATCAACAACTAGCATGCTCTATAAAACGTAACATCAGTTGTGTGTTGTGTAAATACCAGAGTCCAATTTTAGCATGCTATTTTCATTTATAAATCCACTGTTCCATTACAGGAAACACAAAATCATCATTCTGTTACGGGAACCACTAAATCATAATCAGATATATAATTAGACGAATCCAAGGGACAACTGATCAGTCTATCCCACTACAAACCTATACCAGAACTCAGAGACTAGCTAGGTCTTTGTCACGCTGGACTACAGAAAAATTTTAAAATCAATATAATGATTTTAATTTTGCAACCGGCAAAACTGAACAGGAACAAAAACCCAAACCAAGCCACACAGAAACAATAACATGCGCACAAACGCGCCACCACCAACACAGCCGCACAAAAACACACACACACACTGACACTAATACACACACACACACTGACACTAATACACACACACACACACAGCTACATACACACACACATAATCACACACGCATATATATACATATATATATTGGAAAAAAACTGAATAGGGAGCCAAGATACCGGAAAATGAGAGGGGCGGCGGCCGGAAGCCCGAAATCGCGGAGGAGAAAGACGAGGAAGAGAAGAACGAAAAGAGAGAGGGAAGAAAGAGAGATGGAGAGAGACCTACAGAGAGAGAGAGGGAGATCGAGAGATGTGAAAGACAGGGGAGAGAGAGTCGAGAGACATAGAGGGTGAGACGAGAGAGAAAGAGATGATGTTAATCAACAAAAACAAATTTTAGCTACCACACTTCTTCCTGTTAAGCCGCGTGTGCAATAAAAGGGACACGTGGCTATTTCCTAGACTGAAACACGATTTATAGCACCGAATCGTAAAATTGACGATACATACCGCGCGCGAGAATCCACCAAAATAATCTCAAAATAACTCTAAAGTTTTATAAATATCTCAAAATTAATAAAACATAAGTTTCACAATTTTTAAATAAGTTTTGAAACACAATTTATACCCGCATTTTAATGATTAAATGAAACAATGCGGATGAATTTAATCCCAAAAATCTCCAAAATAATTTTAAAATTCTCAGAATGTTAAAAACTTAATAAAATATGAGTTTTGTAATTTTTGAAGCATTTCTGAATTAATTATTGATTTTACAAATAAATGCAATCAGAAAATCATTTAAGAATAAATAATTAATGAAATATTGATTTCTAAATTTTATAAAATCCCAAAATAATTATTGAAATTATAAAATCATAAAAACAATTTTAGAGACAATCCAAATATTTATGAGAATAAATTTGCCATAAAACCACTTTTAAAAGTGAATCAAAAGTAATATGGTTCAACAAACAATTACACGAATAATCCTTGCAGACCAGCAATCACATATAAATAATAGTAAACAAAACACAGCTGTCAGAATCAATATACACCAATTATTTAATTAATTACGTAATAATTATACCTTTAAATAATACAAAAATATACGAGTCGTTATATCCTTCCCCCTTAAAAATATTTCTCAGAATCTTAACTAATTAAATAAGTGAGGATATATGTCAAACATATCTGACTCGAACTCTCAGGTGGTCTCTTCTACCCTAGGGTTTCTCCAAAGTACTTTAACTATAGGAATAGACTTATTTCTAAGGACTCGCTCTTTACGATCTAGAATTTGGATTGGTCGTTCCACATAGGACAAATCTGACTGAAGCTCGATTGGTTCATACTCAATTACTTGATTTGAATCAGGGATGTACGGCTCCAACATGGATACGTGGAATACATTATGAATATGTTGCAACTGTGGTGGTAACGCTATCTCGTAAGTGACTTTTTCTATTTGCTTCAAAACTTCAAATGGCCCTATATACCTGGGGTTGAGCTTACCCTTCTGTCCAAATAGAACTAACCCTTTCCAAGGTGATACCTTCAAAAATACCAATGACCCTATCTCAAAATTCATATCATTTCGATGTAAATCCATAATCTTCCTCTGTCTATCCTGGGCTGCTTCCAACCTTTTTCGAGTCAAGGTCACTGCATCTTTGGTCTGTTGAACTAGCTCAGGTCCTAACACTTCTTTTCTCCTACTTCGTCCCAATACAATGGTGATATGCACTTAAGTCCATATAAGGCTTCATAGGGTGGCATTCCAATGCTAGCATGGTAACTGTTATTATAGGAAAACTCAATCAACGGTAGGTGATCGTCCCAGTTTCCCTTGAAATCCAAAGCACAAACCCTTAACATGTCTTCTATTGTATGAATTGTTCTCTCACTTTGACCATCGGTTTGAGGGTGATAAGAAGTGCTCATGTTTAGCTTGGTTCCTAGACACTCTTGAAACTTAGTCCAAAATCTTGAATTGAATCTTGGGTCCCGGTCTGAACAATGGACACAGGAACTCCATGCTTGGTTACTATTTCATCCAAGTACATTTTAAATAACTTTTCCAAATAATATCTCTCGTTGATAGGGAGAAAATGTGCTGACTTGGTCAATCTGTCAATGATTACCCAGATAGCGTCATGATTCTACTTTGTCTTTGGCAATCCTAACACTACAAGAAAAAGTTGAATAGACATCATACATTTGACATCGGTTGATGTTGCCACTGATGTTAAAATAAGCAATAACATCATCTCGTGTTTTACTGATGTCTATGTTATTTGTAGAAATCGGTTATCTAATAACTGATGTCTAAAATTACCAAAAAAAATCAGGGCGCGCTACTTCAATTTTTCCCCCTTAGCGAAATATTTTCAGATTCCCCCTCCTTTGCCAATTCTTCCCCCCTTTTCATAAACTAAATTAAAATTAACTTTTAGTCTCTCTGGTCTCATTCCCACCCTCACCCTCACCCTCGACTGAAACTCTCTCTCTCTCTCTCTCTCTCTCTCTCTCTCTCTCCCTCTCTCTCCCTCTCCCTCTCCCCCTCCCTCTCTCCCTCCCTCCACCGAAAGTCTTAAATCTTTCACTAAAGGTTCAGAAGTTCCCCCAGATGTTCAACTTGATTTAATTTTTCCGAAGTTCTACTATCACTGATCCGATTCGTTCAAGTGGAAGCTTATTTAATTTGTTCGAAGATATAAAGCTCGAATTGGTACATAAGTAAGCTACAAAACTCGAATTCTTAGTTTTATTTAGTTTTAAATTGGGGAAATTTAAATTCTAAACCCTAATTTTTTTTTAATTTTGTGATTTGTTTTTTTTTCTGACTTTTAGTTATGTATTTGTTCAAGATTCTGTTTTGATAAATAAATTTGAGTATATTTTGATGAAGATGGTTGATTTGAGTATGTCTTGATGTGTGATTTAGTTTTGTTTCATCTATTAGTGCATTGTTCTTGTTTCTCTTGTTAAAGTTTTGTTTTTTATATATTCTTAATTTTTTTTTGTTTTCTTTGTTTCCTGATGTTAAACCTATGATTTTTATGCATCGTTACTGTTATTTGTTAATTTTCGGTGCTGTTTGTTTGTTGATGTTAAAGTTTGATTTTTCCTGTTAATTAACCCCCTTTTCCTTTAAATGTGTGTGTGTGTGTGTTTTCCTTTTTGTAATTATATGGTCAGCTAAGTTATAGTTAAATTGTTATTTTGGGTGTGTAATGATACGTGACTGAGGTTTTCTCATATTAAAGTTGTGTTCATTTATACATTTTTGTTCATTTTTTGTTTTGATTGTTTCTTGATGTTAAAGTTAGGATTTTTGTACATTATTAGTTGTTAATTTTTGGTTTTGTTTGTTTCTTGATGGCGCAGTTTGGATCCTTTGCTTACGAAAAAAAGGTTGGGATTTTTATTTTGGCAATATGAAAGTTTGGAGTTTTGTCATGTTGAATGAATCTGTGTATTTTAAGGTTGATTACTTATCATTTTTCTTGAAATTCTTAATTATGTGATTCCAGATATGTCACTGATGCATTCGATTGATAATGAGTGGTTCTTCTTCTGCCCTAAGGATCATAAGTATCAGAACGGGAAACGATCCAACAGAGCTACTATGGCTGGATACTGGAAAGCAACTGGAAAAGACAGGTTTATAAAGTCAAGTAAAGGGATGAATGTGTGATTGTATATTTGTTGAGGCATTATTGTAGAGGTGGCATTTTTAAGGGGTTTGGGAGGTTGGTGATGATGGGAATGGTTGTTGTCGGTGTTTTGTGGCAGCATATGGTCCGTTTGCGTATTATGAGCGGGTAATTGATATGTGGCTTGTACTTAACTAATTTTTGCTTATGTGTTCTTAGTTTAATATCAATCATTTACATTGTTTTTTTAGTGAACAATAACTATCTGGATGTTACTTGATATGTTGGTGACTTGAACTTTGGTGGTAGATGTTATTGGTTGGATATAATATGTATTCACTGCTCTTTGTAAATAGAATCTGATCTCGTTTGAGAGTTATGTGGCTGGCCCTGTTATTTTGTTGAATTAGTAGTTCATAGTGACAAAGCCTCTTATCCAACTAATGTGCTGTTTGGATGATGGGATTAGAACATGGTTAACGACAATACTCTTTTTGAGACATTCCCTATCTTCCTTGTAATCTTATATCTTAATATTGTTAGAGAACTGTGTGTTTCTAGAGTACATCTGTAGAATATTTTTGTTTTATAGGTCACAAGTTGATTCAGATTGAAGAACATACCTCTTCTGAAATCATGAGCTTAAGTTAATCTTTTACATTTATCAAAAAATTTCAATCCCATAAGATTAAAAACATTTGGTAGTTGCATATGCATGCCAACACACTCAGTAGCTCATTTCTTCATCCTTTGGACTTGTAGATAACATTACCTTTTTGTCAATTGCTCAACTTGATATCATTATCCACAAGTATTAGCTTAGTTCCAGTCAAGAGGAAATTCTGTAATAACAAGCAACAATATATGAAGAGGTCCAGATAGTAATCTCTCTGACTTGATAAAATAGTCCTCCATAACTTACATAATATCAATATAACTTATGCCTATTAAAACTGCCTCTGGCAGATTCTTTTAATGTAGTCTTTACAAAGGTTAATATGTAAGATTACCAGTTAACACTGTTTCCGGTTGCTGCTTAAAGTATGGGTGAATTGAACTGGTGAAATTGGCCTAGCGGCGCCTAGAATCTTATAGGTGCTTGGACAAGATGAAAGTAATAAAAAAACGCAGGGTGACGCAGATTTATCAGTAAAAATACAGGGTCAGATTCCACTAATCCTTCATATTTCACTTCTGTACTTTTCACCTCCTGACATGGTTGAACCTAAATTTCCTTTCTTTTTGCTTCACAAGCTTGCAGTACTTTCATCATGGCCTCCTGCAGCTACGAGCGATTCTTTGTTTAATTCAAGCCCGTTTCGATACTTTAGGTTATGGCTTCTTGAATATTGTGCTACTGATGAAACTCTAACGGTATGCATCCTGGACAGGTTTACATTTGATTCCTTTTTTTAACAGTTTAACTTGTTCAATTGTTTGCACACTGTTTCGGAGCACTAGCGCTTTTAAATTCTTCAACTTCACATCATTTTCTTTGCGTAGTTTCTTCTTTTTTTTTTGTTAATTGAAATATTTTAGGTGCGAAGCTGCAGGACTAGAAGATGGATTGTGTAAAGAGTAATGATCACTCGTGAAGAAGTTATAAAACGAAGTCTTGATCCTCTTACTGCAGCTGTTAGCAGGGGATGGCCTAGCTAAGACACTATATTCTCGATATTTATGTTAGCAAGCATGGCTTAGAAAGCATATAACAATAGTTTGGTTTTGAACGATTCTGTAATAAAATTAGATACTTGATATTTATGTTATTGAATATAAGTGTTTAGTTAGTTCATCATTTAAATAGAAAAAAAATTGTACATCACTTTTAATATATAAATACTGATGTCTCAAAGGCAATTGTACATCACTTTTAGCAAAGAAAAACTAATGTCAAAAAAGTTGATATACATCGCTTTTTCCTAAAAAATTAATGTCAAAGACTGACATGTTCAAGTCTAAACAGAACATAGAGATCACTTTGTTTGTGATAAAACTAATGTCTAAGTGCCAATATAGACATCACCTTTTACTAAATAAATCGATGTTTAATATCTGATTTTATATCACCTAAATGAAAAAAAACATAGCTCATTATATGTTTAATTTGTTGTAATAGGTGTAATTAATTTATTAAATTATTTATTTCTAACGTTTTTTGTAAAAAAAAATATGCATGAACATCAGTTTTTTTGCCAGAAATGATGTCTAAGCAAGTAAAGACATCGGGTTATGGCCGATGTCTAGAATAGACATCACCGACATCAACATCGGTTGCCAAACAGCATAGACATCGGCCAAAAACCGATGTCTATGGACATTTTTCTTGTAGTGTAATACGAAATCCATTGCAATCTCTTCCCATTTCCACTGCGGAATTTCCAAGGGTTGCAACAATCCACTTGGCCTTCCGTCTGGCATACATGACATTTGCTAACCCAATTTGCAATTTCCTTCTTCATTCCTGGCCACTAGAAATTCTTCTTCAAGTCTTAATACATCTTGGTACTTCCCGGATGAATAGAAAACCTAGAATTATGAGCTTCTCGCAAAATCTCATTCTTCAATTCAGTCACATTGGGAATCCATATTCTTGAAGAAAACGTGAACATACCTTTGCTATCCTTTTGAGTACAAACTTCTTCTCCAGTCAAATTATCCAATCCTTGATTCATAACTCCCTCTTGACACTTTCTTATTCTTTCCATCAATTCTGGCTGAAAAGTGATTTCATACAATTGCCCTTTATTACTTTCTGGCACTCGAACTTCAATTTCCAACTTTTCCAATTACCTTGCTAGTTCCTCAGAAACTTTGATCTCATTCAATCTTTCCTTCCTGCTTAAGGCATCTGCTACCACATTATCTTTGCCCGGATTATAGTTAATGGAACAATCGTAATCCTTGATCAGCTCCAACCATCTTCGTTGTCTCACATTTAAGTCCTTCTGGGTGAATATATATTTTAAGCTTTTATGATCCGTATAGATGTCACACTTCTCTCCGTACAAATAATGCCTCCAAAGCTTTAACACGAACGCTATTGCTGCTAACTCCAAATCATGCACATGATACTTCTGCTCATGGAGTTTTAACTGCCTAGAGGGATAAGCAATAACTTTACCATGTTGCATTAACGCACAACCTAAACCTTTCAGAGAAGCATCACTGTAGATCACGAAATTTCCCATTTCATCTGGTAATGCTAACACGGGTGCTGTCACTAATCGCTTCTTTAACTCCTAGAAACTCTCTTCGCATTTTTTGGTCCAAACAAACCTCTCATTCTTTCTGGTCAGCTTGGTCAATGGAGTTGCAATCTTGGTAAAGTCTTTCACAAATCTCCGGTAGTATCCTGCTAGTCCAAGAAAACTTCTAACTTTTGTCGGGGTCTTCGGTTGTTCCCAATATGGATACAGCTTCAATCTTTATAGGATCCACTTTAATACCATACTTACCAACTATATCACCCAGAAACTGGACTTCATCCAACCAAAATTCACATTTTGAGAACTTAGCATACAATTGTTTTTGCCTTAGCCTTTGTAAAGCAAGCCTTAGGTGTTCGGCATGATCGTCTTTAGTATTCGAGTAGATGAGGATGTCTGTAACACCCCCAAATCCGGGGTCGGGGATCTAGGTTGTCACGAGTTCCATTTCCCTTAATAATACTTAATCTAAATAAACAACCAATTACTGTGTACTATGACCCCACAAAATACACACACCAAAAGTTATATTCTCAGAGATGAATACCAAAATAACACAAGTCATTTTATTCCACAATCATAAGTCATTACACCTCAAAACGGTTTCTGAATAAATTTACATATTCTTTGCCATTAGTACAATTTATAATATATAAAAGTCCGGTGCATCAAAAGTTGAAAGCCTAGCTTATTGGTAATTCCTACCTCAGCTACAGTGGCATCAACGCCTCCAGAAAACTGCGGAACATTTCCTAACAGCTTGCGAATTGGGAGCTTGGTCCCGTTCATCTTTTCTATCTGTTGTTGTGTGATTAAAGAAGAAAGCAAGGGCGAGCAACAAGCCCTCCAAAATAATATGTATAATAATTAACAATATGTGAGCATTCTCATAGTACTCATGAAAGTCTTGGTCAAGAAGAAATGAACCAAGTTTGATATCTTAATGTGACGAAGTCACAAAATATTCAGTATATATATACATATATACTTCTCAAAATCTTTGAAATCCTCTGACATGTATAATGTACATAGAATTCCAGTTTATAACTGTATAAAATATCGTTGCAAGCTGATCTCATATATCTAACCTTGTCTCAACGTTTTTCTAATAATCTTTGTCATGCATAAGATAATCCTTTACTAGATATAAGATGAAAAGATGAAGTTACAAGATACTCCAATATACTAATATCTTTTACGAATACTGCTTGAACTACGACCGTTCAAGGTATAATCAGTTTCAAACGTTCATCACATAGATGAGACTACAAGATAAGACTTGAATAGAATCAATCTTTGAAATATCATTTAAAAGAAACGAAGTTACGAGATACTTCATTAATTCCCGATATATATATATACCTATATATATATATATCTCATACACTTCTTGAAAACCTCTGTTAGGAAAAGTATAAACAGAGTTGTAATATCCAATGAATTTGGAAAGAAGAAAACTTTGGCATAAACCCGATATCTTGCTGATCAGGCAAAGATACCCATTAAGTAACCTTTTCTACTAGTAGATGGATGAATTCCTCTCCGGTCATCACCCTGGCCGCATTAGGACCTCGCGCTAGACCGTTACCCGGCCACTCACGCGTTGATGGACTGTCACACAGCCTCTTACACCTTGATAGACCGTACCCCGGCTTGTCGCTTATGCTGACTCAATTAGATGGACTTACTTCTCGAACGTTGGGCAAGTAATCAAATTATTTTCTCAAAACAGCAACTCGTTGTGAATATAAAATACACCACAGAGCCGGATCCCTCAGATTTTTGAGCGAGTATTCAAGTCCCCTTCGAAAGGAAGATCTTAAATTTGAAAACGAGTTTTGGGATCCGCTCTAACTTTTTAATCATTTTGAAGACTCGAAAATATTTTAAAGAATGTTTAGAGTAATGATGATTTAATAAAATAAATCAGTCCCGATATATTAGAAAATATCTGAATATTATTATTTAAATAATGTTCCCATAAAGGATAATCTTTATAAAAATAATTGAAGTAGAAGTTTTAAAACTCATACTTGAAACGCATAATTAATAATAAGAGATATACTTATACGAAAGTACGATCTTTATTTGAATAATCGAAAATAAGTTTGATTATTATTCAAAACCATCGAATATACCTTATTCGATTAATAGTTATAGAAAACTGTATAATATATACTCGGGAACCTCGCCTCCCGGTTTTAGGAAAATGTTCAACTCTGGGTCCCCTATACTAAGGTTATACGCAAATAATGCCTATCTCTAGCATAGGTATTACGCAGTTTATAAACAATTGAATTGATAACAAGATATCAAGATTATGAAACAGGCATGCATATATATAAATATATATATCATATCAATATGCTCCAATATATCGCAAGACTTTGCTAATAATAACAATGCACTTATCTTATGATAATGCATCAATATATTACATCACAACAACAGTATAACGGGTAGAAAACTTGCCTGAGCGTTCCGGGGTAGACTTAAGCTTAGAGTGGGTCCGATAACCTATGAACAACAACATAAGCCGGAATTAGACCACGGTCGCGTAAGAAACTAGTCAAAACTCACTCATACCCTAACGGTCGCTTTCGGTCGCTTATACGCTTAACGATTTGCGTTAATCGCTTGCGTACCCTCGGCTCCACCAATTTTAATAAATTAACCGTTACAAATTTTAAGGTGACTCTTTCATGAGTACTTTACCAAATGCCTAACCCACCTTACAT
Source organism: Apium graveolens (assembly GCF_009905375.1). Taxonomy (NCBI): domain Eukaryota; kingdom Viridiplantae; phylum Streptophyta; class Magnoliopsida; order Apiales; family Apiaceae; genus Apium; species Apium graveolens. The sequence goes on from NC_133650.1 coordinate 171,956,488, forward strand.
AATTGTTTCGTAATCTAATTAGTCTTTTAAGGGCCTTAAACAAGGTTTCAAAGTTAAGCGAGGGGTATTGGTTCGCTCGCGAAACGCCGTTACTTAAAACGGTCGTTTCTCCTAAACCGTACATCGGATCTAAACGAACCACATACCAAAACGAAGCTTACGACACCATCTAGCTAAACATGGAAAAGTTACAGATTGGTCAGTGAGGTTTCTATCCCGAACACTAAGTACAAGCAGTTGATTGAAAACGGGCATTACTACGGCTATATTTACGCGATTACCAATATTTATACTACTCCAATTAACCACCAACCAACTCATAACCATAAATACAATCAAAACTTCACCTAAACCTTACCACATCAGTCCATAACCTCAAGGTTTTCCAACTCATTCAACCACAAACATGAACTACTAACTATAACTTAAGATTCATTAACCAACAACCAAGATTCAATTACCAAATCACTTCCAAATCAAACCAAACTACTAATAATCATAATCCATGCTTCTCATTCTCAAAACCGACCATTAAACTTACTAAAAAATAAAGTAAAGGCTAGGGTTTGAAGTTTATACCTTCCTTGGTGGGTGATAAGTTGCTAGGAAGCCTTAGGGAGCCTTGATCTAACCTCCTACAAGCTTGATCTTGCAAAAGAATTCAAGAACACAAAGTTAAAGTTTTGAAATCACTATTCACTCAAAACTTTAGAGAATTCATTAGCCATGAAATCCTTGAAATCAAGAGCTTAGATTCATGGTATAACTAAGTTTATAATTATGGAATCCAACCAAACCAACCTAGGAATTTATGCTTTCTTGGAATATGAACTTTGGAAATTTCTCCTTGCTTTTTTGAAGAAAAACCATGAGTAAGAGAAGAAGAATGAAAGAGAATGCTTCTTTGATTTGTCTTGGTGATTTGTGTGGTGTTTAGCTTGGTTACTTGTCAACTTGCACAAATATCTATTAACCACGCTTACATCACCTTCCTTATGTCATCAACTTGCCACATGTCAATTCTCTAAGGCTTGATGACCTCATCATGTGCTAATTTCTTGATTAGTGCTTAATTTTTTGGCTAATGATCGCTTATCTATTTTACGGTTCGCTTAACTTTCGTTCTCGTTAATTGTTTGAAGGATCATATCCGAGATCTCATTACTTGGGTTCCCCTAAACCTTTTACAATATTTTATATTCCTTTTATGATCTTCTCTTATAATCTTTGAATTTAAATCCTTTAATCATGTTACTTATATTCAATTCTTTCGGTATCTGGTGGATTTTCGGGAAAAACCAAAGTTTTCGAATCCGAATTCTGACGACCTTTACATACACTCATTTACTTAATGGAATACTAATACGATCTTAGAATTTCCATAACATTACTCCTATATAACGTGGTCTGATAATTTTCCTTAATCAGCATAGTCAGCAAAATTTACTATTCATCAGAGTTTCAAAAATTTCCAAAAATTGGGGTTATTACAGTCTCCCCTCCTTAAAAGGATTCCATCCTGGAATTAGATAGAAAATAGATGGGGATACTTTTCTAGCATTGCACTTTCTAACTCAAGTCAATTTTCCCAAATTGTGATTCTATTACAAAACTCTAACTAGTTTGATAACCATATTCCTAAGCACTTGTTCCTTTTTAATTCGTAACCTTCACTGGTTGCTCCACATAGTTTAAGTCTGGTTGCATGTCTATGCGCTCGTATTCCCCTATAGGTCTGACATTCGGATTATACTTCCTTAATATTGATATGTGGAACATGTTATGAACTTACTGCAGGTTCGTGGGTAGGGCTAGTTCATTTGACAGCTTCCCAATACATCTTAATATAGCCAAGGGCCTAACAAATTGTGGACTTAGCTTTCCTTTATTTCCGAACCTCATCAATCCTTTCCAAGGGGATACCTTTAACGATACTAGGTTCCCTACTTCATACTCTTTGTCCTTTCGGGCCAAACCGACATACTTCTATAGTCGATCTCGGGCTACTCCAGCTGTCCTCTGATTAGATCTACTACGTCCTTGGTTATTTGGACCAGTTTGAACCTGAGCATCTTCCGCTCTCCAACTTCATTACAATATAAGTGAGATCGGCATCTTTTTTTTGTACAGGAGCTCTTAAGGCGACATTCCGATACTGCCATATCATCTATTGTCGTAAGAAAACTCAATCCGTGCTAAGTGATCATTCCAAATTTCTTTCAAGTCTATCACACAGATTCTCATTATATCATCTAGATCTACAGCTTTCGCTTCTCAATAATCATTCTTTTCTAGTTCGTAAGTATTACTACCTTTCGTTCATAATACTATTTGGTCTATACTTTTACTCGCTAGAGTTTTGTAACCTTCTAATAATTGTGCTGACCTTAATATCATGAACTATCACACCCCCAACTTAACAATAAATAATATATAAAAACTATTACCATAGAAAGTAAATACAACTGAATCCAAGATCTTACAGTTTAGGGTTTGGATCAGCCCAACACTATTAACTATTAAAACTGGTTTAATATCGAGTCCTCACATAAAACTATTTCTTATTCTACCTGAGCTCGAACATATGCATCGGCATCACAAGTCTTACGTGCTGTCTGCTTGAATCTAACCATAGCAGTTAGCTGTAATATCAGGGTGAAAGCAAGTAGTGAGCCAAATGCTCAACAAGTGCTAAACAATACGGTACAAAACATAAATCGAGATATATAAAAGAATAACAATGTGAAGATAGAGCTAATAATAATAAGAGATGAACTTTTGGGTGATGGCATCATTTATTTGTATCAAAACATTTCCAAAATCATTTCTTAATCAAAAACCATTTTATGATGCTACGGATTACAACAGTTGATCAGTAGTGAAGTAATCCCGAACCTCGTTGGGTTCTAAAACATTAATGGGATCCCTAGGCAACTTTTAAGCCTATAATTTAAGTGTGGAAAGGACTTGTGTCTCAACCCAGATCCACTATTTAAAGAAAACATTTATCCCCCTTTCGGACTGAAAATCCAAATTTTTTAATCATTTCAAAAACTGATGCCGATTGACAATTAATTTCTTAAACAGTAAACATTTTTACCAAGGGGTATGAATCCACCAGGCTTTACTCTATCAGGGTAATTTGGAAGGTTTCTATTTACAAGGACTTTGACAAGGAGATTTAGTAAGGTTATCGGATAATATGAAAGAGTAATGCCAGACTAGGCTCAAAGCAATAGTTTCAGATAAGGTACAGGTATTAAAATATCAAGAAGATAAGCATTACTGGTTCCAGGTATGATATAGGTGTTAAAATACAAAGAAAGTGATCATCAACTCAAGGTATAACAGGGTATCAAGCTTTAGGGTAAAGATAGGGTTATCAAGCATCAATAACAATTTTTAAGGAATGACTGGCTTCTAGGCTTCAAGCTGAGGTTACTGAGTATAACTTACAAATGGTTCAACATCACAATTACTTTGGTATTCTAGCATAATATGACATTTGCTCTACTTTCATAACAATCTTCAAATGAGGCTAAATTACTCGCAATAGACACTTGAGGGTTCATGGAATTTTTATATAATATGAAGATAGTTTTGAGAACCACTTGGTTCATGTATAACAAGATAAATCAGAATACTCGCATCATATATAGGAACTAGTTAGCACACGCTTGCAGTGTAAACGAAAAAACAGGTTGAATCACTTGCCTTGAGAAAGGCTGGACTGGACTGGCAGGTAGGAGCAACTGGAAGCTTTACTCGACCTTTATGGAAAGTTTACCCTTGTCTCGAGATCCTACACAAATAATAATAACCTCATTATAATATATTCTCACCAACTCAACCTATTTGCAAACCGAAATTAAACACAATGGCACTTAGGCCTATATACACGCAATTTATAATCACCTTATAAACATAATAGTACACATAGCCACATATGTTCACATACCATATTTCAGTACCAAATAATATCACACACACCATATTGCAACACTAGGCTTGGATGATCTCGCTCCACAACTTAAGTCACTTGATCGCTAAACTAGACAAAATCTCCAAATTTTGGCTTCCTAACTCGAAGTGCCTTTGCTAAACCATCCAATTCCTATTGAGCCTAACTTGGGCCTTTCACTATACTGGCTTTATGCTATCTTACAACTATAGTGGTCAACCTAGGCCTCACTCATAAGTGCTCTAAAACTATATGGTAGGTGAAGGTGCTTATTATGGTAAATTTCAGAATGATATCTAAGGTTTCTTGGGTATATTTGACACTCTTAAACTTCAAGTTTACCTCCAAACCTTCTACACTAGACTCTTCTGATCATAAGGCAACTCCCAAACTTGATGTGGCTCAAGGGCCTGGCTTGGGCCTCCCTAGGCCTAAGCTTAAAGTCCATGGTTCCCCTGTTTTTCTGGGCAGAAAAGGTCATGCCTTAAACTAACTTGTGACACATTATTCTAACTCAAATCCTATGAACTATGGCTGGAAAAGCTCCTCTGTCACTCCCTCTAACTAAGGCACAAGAGGGCCTACCTATGACATGGTCAAAACTTCCCATTTCTAAGTTGCAACAAAACTGTCCCCTGTTGGACAGATTTTGTGATTCCACTCGTGCACCTAACCAAACGTCTTACAAACCTCCAACAAACACCTAAAACCTATTGTATACTCCTAGTGATAGCTTCTGGTTGCTTGGGCCTCAAAGTGCACAACAATGACATGGTCAAATCTCACTCTAAACCTCAGGGTACCAAACTGATTTTCTACAGAAACTAATACCCTCCTTTCACCAAGGTTCTTACTTAACAAACCTAACCAACAACAACCCAAAACCCAAACCAATCCTTAACTAAGGTGATCTACTAAACTAACTCTCTTCTACTCAAAATAGGCTTAGTGGAGATCATCCTTACCTAAGGTGCAATATAGAAAAATAAAAGTAATCACATTTTACAAATTACAAGTCATCAAGTTTTCAAGGACAACAACTTTTACCTTCTTTATAAATATAAACGAATTAACATCACATATTAAGGAGCACAAATCTTAATTAATATCTTAACTTAACTGAAATTAAATTTTACTAACAAAAATATCAATCCAAATGATCGAGAACTTCCAAAAATTCAAGAGTGGTTTACATGCATGCATGGATTCGAATCTTACAAGCCAAAACAATATGATTTCCAAATAAATTTTCATCATAATTCAACATGCAAGCCTAACATGGATTATAACTAAATGACCACCTAGCATGCAAAGGTTTTTACCAAGCTTTTACTACAAATTTCATGTTATCATCACAAAAACACACAACAATGAAACAAGGCAACAAAACACCATTCATTCGGCTCCTATCAAGTCATGGCCGAATGGATTAGGGTGAAAACAACATTTGCATAAGTGTAACACACTCATGTCTAGTTATTCTCAACCCCTATGATACTATAACTCTTGGTCAATGCCTTGGATTCACAAGAATCAAGGATGTTCACTTTGAGTTTAACAAAAACACCACCATGCAAGGTCAACACATAAGATTTTCACTCTAAACTTTTGAGATATATAAGAACAACATGTAGGGGGTAAGATTACTTGATTATAGGATGATTGTTTGAGTGAAGAAATGAAGAAAGGAAGGGAATGGGGGCCTCGGCTATGGAATGGCCGAGAGGGAGGGAGAAAAGCTAAAAGGGAGGAAGAAGGAGAAAGGGGAGGGTGAAGTGGTGGGGTGAAATGGAGTGATCATCACTCTTTGGTTTGTTTTTATGTCCTTGATTTGACTAAAATGTGAGTGGATTTAGGAAATGACAAGAGTAACCCTCTAGCTAAAGTTAGGTCATTTTGCATGCAAGGTCAAGGAGGTAATTTGGCTAACAAAATGTGAGTTAGTGGGGTTGGAAATGTCTTCTTCGCCCTTTAATTTAATGGAAGAGTGATTTGCATGCAAGGGTTTCCATGTAATTTGCTAATTATTAAACAACTAATTTTCAAAGATTTACTTTTATAAAATTTATACCATAAAATAACTTGGATTTTTAGAAATTTTATGAGATCACTTTTTGAAATTTGTGAGTGAGATAATTTTTAAAAGATAATTTTCCAAGGTATAGAATATTCTTTATAAGTCAAAAATAAGGGCAATTAATAAAACTCTTGCTTTGAAAAAAAATTTATAAACTACATAAAGCAATTTATAATGCAGAAATTTCCATTCACACAAACGTACAATCATTATGCATATTTATAATCGACTCTAATATGATACAGAGTTAACAAATAATATTACACAAAATGTCGGTCGTAACACGAACGCGTTAGAATCGGAATACCTCTGTACTGATACTATTTCATTCCTAGCTGCTTCCATCTTTGAAAGCTTGATCCATCGTATAAAAATAAAAGAATTTATTAAGAGATCAATATGATCATGAACACTTGTTCTATTGCATAGTTAGTATAGAAGGTGGCCATCCTTTATTACTTGACAAGCAATTAAACAACTTGTGGTTTCCTACTAGGCTTCTATCACAAAGATAGATAGTCATTCGGAAATACCTCCCCTTTTGGAAGGGTTGTTCTTCTCAGTTTACACGAAATGAAAAGAAGAGAAAAGAAAGAATTTAAGAGAAATATATAAAAAATATTACCACAAAACATCTGGCTTGTAGTCTACCTCTGAACTGTAGAGGTTTATCACAAGAGAACAAAACATATATATGTATATATCTCAACATCAAGTATTATAGCATCGCATTTCACATGCCTAAATATTTTTGCTATTCCATCCATCATTCAATGGACCCATGCTCTTGCTCGAGCTTATAAACAATCATCTTTGAAACTCCCTCGACATTGAAAATCGAATATGGGATTTCATTCTAGACATCGTCGTTACTAGAATTCTACGCTTGCATAACAACCTTCCACGAATAGTAATACTATTCTCTATTGATAAGAAGGAAAAAAATATGCAATAGGTAGATAATCGACTTAATTAGTCTATCAATGATAACTTATACATCAACACGACCCGATTAGTGGTACTCAACCTTAACATCCATTACAATACAACTCTCACGGTTGTAATCGGCTCATTACTCGCAGAATCATTGCTGCATTACTATAGTCCACTGCGGACCTACAGTAGTTATTTGTTTCCCTTAGAATCTTAATAGCTAACCATACGAAGTCCATACCTGCCGTATCGGATTCTTCTAAGGATGTAACATAATCACCATTCATGATTTATGAAGAACACTCATGATCCTGACGTACATACATGACACGAAGCAGATAAAATTGCAGAAGAGTTTCAATGAAAGCAACGATAGCAGGTTAATACCATTATTAACCATATGTCTTTATTAGGAGACATGAAGCTCAAAGGTTCATTTAGTCCTTTCGTAACATGGTGTTATCTTATCTCAAGATAGGACCTTCTAAGATAGATAGCCCGCTCACGGCGATTACATGAATTAAATCTTTACCAAACTACTATTACGGTTGAGTATCGCACAATCATCAGAAGGAATGTCAATATTTCAAACCATAATACAACCTTCACGGCTTTAACAATCATCACTGTATTTCTCTGGCACGAGCGCCTATAATTGCTCTCTTACACTTAGAGTGTCGGCCACCTCATTGGCCTTTCCTGATAGTAATAGTTCCTTATAATCAATGTCTTTTGAACGATCTCCATCTAAATTTTCTACCTCATTTCCAATCACTACTTGTGTGAAAATGCTCTTCCTTAAGCTTTGGTGAGAAAAAAAATATCACCATTTTTCCGTAAGTTATTGCCTCGGTCTTTAGAGGCTAACATTGTCACGACTGACTCTCGATCATACTTAGGACGTCTCTTATCTTGGGTCATTCTCGTTTTCACCAATCTCGACCTTTATTGGGTCGATCTATAGTTTCTTATGGTTCAACATGTGCCCACCTGGCATTATTATAATTACGTCATATTTCCTTTATTAAAATTTCTATTCTTCAGAACTTTGAATATTACCTTTCTTCTTGTAAAACCTCTAAGGTTATCCTTGAATCATTCCTCCTGTATTCCCTAGATACAGGGCATATCAAAATACCATTTACTAATACTAGAACCATTGTCTACGTACTTCTGAAAAATTTCTCCACTGATCCTTAAAGGTTATTGTTGCCTTAATCCTTCATTCCGTATTACCCAAACTCATAATGTCCCTATTAAGGGTGAAATGCCAACCTTTATGCATTCCCCCATGGTTCATCTCAAGTTATCGAGGTTCTATCCTTAATTCCACCTTTCAAAAGGTACTTGCATCCTTCTATGGATAAATCAAGTCATATATCCTTGATAGATTATCTTATTCAATCATTCCCACCTCGATAGCCTATACAAAATTTCACAATAACATCCTTATTTAAAAAGAGGTCAATGCATATGGCCTCCAAAAGATAACAACGGTTATCCACTTTTCTTGCTCAATTTGGTAATGATAGTAAGGATGTTCTGGAAGATATTGGTCATGTTCAACGTGAACTTTTTAGTTCTAATTACTCATTTAACTCTATTATTTATCTTAACAGTCATCTCAGTGTTGGGATATCTTTTGTACCTGGTGTCTCCATTTGGGTATCAAGTCACTGGTGTTACATACACCTCATATTTTTGAAGGTCACTTCCTTCATCCAATTTCCTAATTTCTTGTTTTCATGTCTCCTTAGTCCATCCGTATTTTCTTATTAGCCCATCAATCTATCTCGAAGTGTCTTCAAATACTCCCAATTTAAAGGGGATAATATATATATATATATCATTTATGCCTTCAACCATCAACTTTAACTCATGGTGAATCACCCTCATCCTGATGATCACATACTTTTCTATGTCTATTACTACGAGTCTTTAGGGTTTCCTCATACCCAACTCCCTTATCATTCCCTAAACCCTATTGCCTTTATATTCCTTTCCACTTCAATTTTTTTTCCTTTATATTACAATCATTTCATGAACCCACTAATCATTGACTTCAACCATCACGTCATTCTGGGATTCGTGTCCTCAGGAAGAATCTTTCCAACTTTTACAACTTAGATTCATAATTCATCATACTCATCCGCCTTTGTTGTGGCTCTATTGCTTTTACACTATCTCTATAACCTTAGGAAGTACTTTCCCGAAAACAATTGACTGAACTTTAATCAGTTTATTATAACCTCTGGCTCCGTGTCTTTCTTGGCCTTTCACCAACGGGTGGCCTCTCTCTTAGGAAGGAAAGTGACAAAAATAATCTAAAATATTTCATCCTACTCCCCATAATCGGGGTCATCTTATACGTTAAAAATCCTTGATTTCCACTTTATTATGTTATGGGTTCCTTCTATCATGATGGCGACCTCCCTGACTATCAAACTCAGGGTTTTCCCTAATATCATTCCTTGTGGGGACATAATGCTTAGAAAAATTTAAGGAACTCTTTATATTGGTTTTACTTACTTTGCTTAAGTCTTTCTCTCGTACAATCCGTACATGGTCAGAAAATATGAATTCTCCCATTTTTATACCCTCCACGACACTCTTAAGTATTAATAGTGTAGCTAACAATATGAATAAACTTTGATCTTATCATAAAAGAACTGATCTGAACTAAAAGGAACAAATATATACATAACCTTTGGTTCGAGAGTACAACAGCTAAACGCTTGAAAGAGAATTACATCATCTGATATGAGCGGTTTCATCACAAAGTACTACCACAGATGTTCATCTGATCAATCTAGACTAATCATTCATAACTTAGGCTAATCCTCCAAAAGTGGTGTTGCATGAAAATTCTTGTCTGATCGCTCTGGATCTGCACACTACTATGGATCAAGAAATGCGGGCATGCACGATATCCCTAACCTGCTCAATCAAAGAGGTGATGAGGTCTAAGATAGTCGCAAGTAGAGTTGGATCAATCTGACCCTCAAGATGGCCTCTAGCTATAATTCGGGTGGTAGCCTCAATCCTTTCCATGCTATAAGCTAATCCTGCCGGAAGTACCCCGCCCTTAATCCTTGCTGCAGTAAGTCGATCCAACATATCACTCCTAACGTTACGAGCCTCAGACAGGCCACCCAAAGTTATATGATAATCAGCGATAAAAGAGGCCTGAACGGTAGCATCTAGCATTCCATGGGGTGCAGGTGGTGCAGACCTAGGAGATCCAAATGGATAACCAAGCACAGTATCAGGTGACAATGGTGCAGGAGATAAAGGTGGCATTTTCTCAGTAGGTGTTGGGCTATGTACAGGGGAGGGAACAGGAATTGGTGGAACCTCATGGACATCTACAAGAACCTCTGGGAGAGGATTTGATACTGGTATAATCGGTGATATGGAAGGTCCCACTCCTTCTGCCCTCATTATCCTCTGTGCCCTTGGTAACTCTTCATCCTCTAGTGCCACCCTCGCGGCCATCCTAGCTCTGGTAGTCGCCCTGACTACGGTCATCAATTCCTCAGTAGTCCTCTCATTATTCTCGTCAGGATCCTCCACGAGATCTTCCTCAGCAACAATCCCTTCTGGGATAACATCCTCAACCGCAACATTCTCAATATGAATCTCATCCGGTCCCTCGTTAGGGTACTCTATCGGATTCACAATCTTATCTCTGACATGTAATAAAACATCCTCATGTTGATGCTCCTGAACCTCAGGGTTTGGTGCCCCGCTGCCCTATACGAGAACGAACTATGTTACTATCATGATATTTATAAGGGTTCCCATAAGGGTTTTAACTGTCAGTACTACGTTAGGTAGTTCACCTAAGAACTTGGCAAGAGTTCTTATTATCTTAGTGAACTTATCATTTTAACGACGCAACATCTCTGAGGTTTATAATGCTTGGCTCTAATACCATTTCTGTAACACCCCAAAATCCGAGTTCGGGGATCTAGGTTGTCACGAGTTCCATTTCCCATAACAACATTTAATCTAAATAAACAACCAATTACTGCGTATTGTGACCCCACAAAATACACACACCACAAGTTATAGTCTCAGAGATGAATACCAAAATAACATAAGTCATTTTATTCCACAATTATAAGTCATTACACCTTAAAAGGGTTTCATAATAAATTTAAATATTCTTTGCCATTAGTACAATTCATAATATACATAAGTCTGGTGCATCAAAAGTTGAAAGCCTAGCCTATTGGTAATTCATACCTCAGCTACAGTGGTATCAACGCCTCTAGAAAATTGCGGATCATTTCCTAACAGCTTGCGAATTGGGAGCTTGGTCATGTTCATCTTTTCTATCTGTTGTTGTGTGATGAAAGAAGAAAACAAGGGTGAGCAAAGAGCCCACCGAAATAATATGTATAATAATTAACAATATGTGAGCATTCTCATAGTACTCACGAAAGTCTTGGTCAAGAAGAAATGAACCAAGTTTGATATCTAAATGCGACGAAATCGCAAAATATTCATTATATATATACATATATACTTCTCAAAATCTTTGAAATCCTCTGACATGTATAATGTACACAGAGTTCCAGTTTATAACTGTATAAAATATCGTTGCAAGGTGATCTCATATATCTAACCTTGTCTCAACATTTTTCTGATAATCTTTGTCATCCATAAGATAATCCTTTACTAGATATAAGATGAGAAGATGAAGTTCCAAGATACTCCAATATACTTATATCTTTTAACGAATACTGCTTGAACTACCACTGTTCAAGGTATAATCAGTTTTAAAAGTTCATTACATAGATGAGACTACAAGATAAGACTTGAATAGAATCAATCTTTGAAATATCATTTAAAAGAAATGAAGTTATGAGATACTTCATTAATTCCCGATATATATACACCTATATATATATATCTCATACACTTCTTGAAAACCTCTGTTAGGAAAAGTATAAACAGAGTTGTAATATCCAATAAATTTGGAAAGAAGAAAACTTTGGCATAAACCCGATATCTTGCTGATCAGGCAAAGATACCCATTAAGTAACCTTTTCTACTAGTAGATGGATGAATTCCTCGCCGGTCATCACCCTAGCCACATTAGGAACTCGCGCTAGACCGTTACCCGGCCACTCACGTGTTGATGGACTATCACCCAGCCTCTTACACCTTGATAGACCGTACCCCGGCCTGTCGCTTATGCCGACTCAATTAGATGGACTTACTTCCCGAACGTTGGGCAAGTAATCAAATTGTTTTCTCAAAACAGCAACATTGTTGCGAATATAAAATACATCACAGAGCCGGATCCCTCAAATTTTTGAGCGAGTATTCAAGTCCCCTTCGAAAGGAAGATCTTAAATTTGAAAACGAGTTTTGGGATCCACTCTAACTTTTAAAATCATTTTGAAGACTCGAAAACCTTTTAAAGAATGTTTAGAGTAATGATGATTTAATAAAATAAATCAGTCCCGATATATTAGAAAATATCTGAATATTATTATTTAAATAATATTCCCATAAAGGATAATTTTTATAAAAATAATTGAAGTAGAAGTTTTTAAACTCATACTTGAAACGAATAATAAATAACAAGAGATATACTTATACGAAAGTACGATCTTTATTTGAATAATCGAAAATAAGTTTGATTATTATTCAAAACCATCGAATATACCTTATTCGATTAATAGTTATAGAAAATTATATAATATATACTCGGGAATCTCGCCTCCCGGTTTAGGAAAATGTTCAACTCTGGGTCCCCTATACTAAGGGTATACGCAAATAATGCATATCTCTAGTATATGTATTACGCAGTTTATAAACAAATGAATCGATAACAAGATATCAAGATTACAAAATAGGCATGCATATATATATATATATCATATCAACATGCTCCAATATATCGCAAGACTTTGCTAATAATAACCATGCACTTATCTTAAGATAATGCATCAATATATTACATCACAACAACAGTATAACGGGTAGAAAACTTGCCTGAGCGTTCCGGGGTAGACTTAAGCTTAGAGTGGGTCTGGTAACCTATGAACAACAACATAAGCCGAAATTAGACCACGGTCTCTTAAGAAACTAGTCAAAACTCACTCATACCCTAACGGTCGCTTTCGGTCGCTTATACACTTAACGCTTTGCGTTAATTGCTTGCGTACCCTCGGCACCACCAATTTTAATAAATTAACCGTTATGAATTTTAAGGCAACTCTTTCGCGAGTACTTCACCAACTGCCTAACCGACCTTACATAATTGTTTTGTAATCCAATTAGTCTTTTAAGGGCCTTAAACAAGGTTTCAAAGTTAAGCGAGGGGTAATGGTTCGCTCGCGAAATGCCGTTACTTAAAACGGTCGTTTCTCCTAAACCATACATCGAATCTAAGCGAACCACATACAAAAATGAAGTTTACGACAGGATCTAGCTAACATGGCAAAGTTACAGATTGGTCAGGGAGCTTTCTGTCCCGAACACTAAGTACAAGCAGTTGAATGAAAACGGGCATTACGATGGCTATGTTTACGCGATTACCAATATTTATACTACTCCAATTAACCACCAACCAACTCATAACCATCAATAAAATCAAAACTTCACCTAAACCATACCACATCAGTCCATAACCTCAAGGTTTTCCAAATCATTCAACCACAAACATGAACTACTAACTATAACTTAAGATTCATTAACTAACAACCAAGATTCAATAAAAAATCACTTCCAAATCAAACCAAACTACTAATAATCATAATCCATGCTTCTCATTCTCAAAACCAACCATTAAACTTACTAACAAATAAAGTAAAGGCTAGGGTTTGAAGTTTATACCTTCTTTGGTGGGTGATAAGTTGCTAGGAAGCCTTAGGGAGCCTTGATCTAACCTCCTACAAGCTTGATCTTGCAAAAGAATTCAAGAACACAAAGTTAAAGTTTTGAAATCACTATTCACTTAAAACTTTAGAGAATTTATTAGCCATGAAATCCTTGAAATTAAGAGCTTAGATTCATGGTATAACTAAGTTTATAATTATGGAATCCAACCAAACCAACCTAGGAATTTATGCTTGCTTGGATGATGAACTTTGGAAATTTCTCCTTGCTTTTTTGAAGAAAAACCGTGAGCAAGAGAAGAAGAATGAAGGAGAATGCTTCTTTGATTTGTCTTGGTGATTTGTGTGGTGTTTAACTTGGTTACTTGTCAACTTGCACAAATATCTATTAACCACGCTTACATCACCTTCCTTATGTCATCAACTTGCCACATGTCAATTCCCTAAGACTTCATGACCTCATCTTGTGCTAATTCCTTGATTAGTGCTTAATTTTTTTGTCTAATGATCGCTTATCTGTTTTACGGTTCGCTTAACTCTCGTTCTCGTTAATCGTTTGAAGGATCATATCCGGGATCTCATTACTTGGGTTCCCCTAAACCTTTTACAATATTTTATATTCCTTTTATGATCATCTCTTATTATCTTTGAATTTAAATCCTTTTAATCATGTTACCTTATATTCAATTCTTTTGGTATCTGGTGGATTTTTGGGAAAAGCCAAAGTTTTCGAATTCGAATTCGAATTCTGACGACCTTTACATACACTCATTTACTTAATGGAATACTAATACGATCTTAGAATTTCCATAACATTACTCCTATATAACGTGGTCTGATAATTTTCCTTAATCAGCATAGTCAGCAAAAGTTACTATTCATCAGTGTGGCGCCTTCCAAACCCGGGTCAGAAGTACGGGGTCCACAACACAAACACATTATATTAACATGTATAAGAAATATTATTTATAATGACCCTGCTTCATAAAACCAAGGATCACAACAGGTTAAAGTGTGAAAATAAGCCACAACCTTAAATTTTATTACAACGTACCAAATTTCCCTCTAATTTAACTTACAACTGATAATAAAAGTATTCTTACAATTTGACTATCTCTCTACCCCATGAAGCTTCTGCTAGCTCGATCCAACTCAACTGGAACCTTAGCCCGCACTTTGGACTGAGGAACTTCACTATCATCCATATCCTTTTCAACTGTAACATATATAAAAAGATTCGCAAGAGTGAGCTAACTAGCTCAGCAAGTCATGATAACGATAACTGAGGTTAAACAATGATCAAATGAAATGATTCAAAGGAATCAAGTTTCTTTTTAACTAATCATTAGAATTGGATATTCATTTTAAGTTTTAAAAACCAAGGTTAGGCTGCTGATCAGTCACGCACTAACCCCGAGCAAGCACACGGCACTGCTCTAATTACTGGATCCAAGGCACACATTGGCCTAACTTGACCATTGATATGGTCTGACCACGAATCTGGTCCACATATACAAAAACTATCCAATCCTAAAGCAGTTCAATATGATAACAATATGATTCAATAAAACAAGATCATAATCAATGATGGTTAAACATTTGCATAAAAACGTAAGGAAACTCATGGATATCTCAAGGGTATATCAGGGTATGTATAAGAAACGGTCTTCATTTTGTACAAGGGTCAGGTATTTGACCAGTAATGATTTTTCAAGATATGGTTCTTTGATGTTATTAAGAATGATTGGATTATAAAAGTTTATGTGTTTTCAAATCATTCTCTTTCAGTGTTTGGTGTTTGATAGTTATACCTTTGGGAAGTGGTATTATATTTGTATGGTTTGGTGTCTGAGGATCAACAAAGGACGAATTACAAAAAATAAGGCTTATGGCTCAAGATCAAGAAAATCAGGGTTCAAGGTTAAATGGTTTGAAGCTCTTACAATATAAAACATGAGTTATTTTGTATAATAGCAACATGTTATAAAACAGTTCGAAAACATTGGTAATATATATCTTGAAGAAAAGTTCAGAAATACTTGCCTTACAAGGCTTTACAACTATTACTGATCAATTCTGGGCCAACTCTGCCGCTTAGGCTTTTACGTCCAACCACTATATCACTCTGGATTCGACCTCAATACTTAAGTCCTTTGATTGGGACCTTACTGAGCTTTTCGACTCACCACCAACTATCTTTTGTCCAATTCCAATTCTCGGGCATTCCGACTAGAACCTACAAGGTCGAAACATCCTAACTTAGACATTCGATTATGCTTGACATATCCTCGCTAACAATCTACCCCGAACGTTAACAAAATCCGACTCGTAACATACTTCATATAATAATACACGTATCACTTAGGGTTCACGTTCTCTAAAATCGGTTCAGTATTCGTTTTCGGAAAATACCCATACTCTTTATTTTACGAAATCAGGGTTATCGATTTAGAAAAAAAAATATTTCGTCACATCGTACCATCAAGTTTCGTATAAAACACACACACATATATATAGAGTCTCTCGACGTCCCGATATTCATCGGATATGTTTTTGTATTTGCGTAATTCAGTTTTCCGAAAATCAGACAGCGTTTCCTTTGTTTATCGGACTACCCGTCGAAACATCAATCGACGTCAAACCAACAACAATCAATTCCATAATCTCGTAATTATTTACGTACCACTCCCATATACGATTTATTCTCGAAAACATTTTATACGAATCATTTTATTATTTATAAAATTTAGGACTCAGATAATAATCATCACAGTCCACTGTTGACTCGTTAAAAGTCATCGTCAACAGCGGCAAAATTTATTAGTGCCCAAAATATTCAGGTGTCCGAATAAATTTCACCGATTTAAAATTTATTTCCCATACAAATTATAACTTTAATATCACGCATTTTAATCAATAATTCCCTGCGAAAAAAGGGATCAAAATTAGAATTATAACAATCAATATTCAACTGTACGCACTCCCCATCGGGAGCCCAACAACCAAGTCCAACAATACAGCCCAATTAAAGAAGCCCAATCACAGAAGCAGGGAAATCACAGTCAAGTAAACACACGGCCACATCGCCGCTCACACATACACACATGAACACAAGCACACACTAACACACACCACCACACCAGCACACACACTTAATCACATACATATATACCAAATATATATACATGCAAAATGGAAATAACAGGATGTCAGGCCGGAAGTAATAACCGGGAACGAATCGGAAATCACAAGAACAAGGCGGCAATCGTAACGCCGAAGGACAGCCGGACTGAAGAAGCGGAAAAATTGCCGAAAAGCAGAGCACCAGAGAAAGAAAATTGCCGGAAAGGGAGAAACAGAGGAAGATGTGAGAGATTAACTAGTGAGAGAGAGAGAAGTGAGGTCGAGCGAGAGGGAGAGATGAGACGAGAGGAGAGTGAGATAGATTATATGATTAAGAGAAAGAGGCGGCCGTAGATTAGTACAGGGGAGGGGTAAATAAAAGAATAAAATAATTAAAGGTAATAACAGTGTAACACGTGTCTAACTAACTGTAACAATTTGACACGTATCAATAAATAAATATGTGTCCCGCACTTACATTTTAACGAATCAAGTTGCACAAAATAGTCTCGGAAAATTATCAAAATAGTCTTAAAATGTTACAAATATCCCGAAGTTAATAAAAACATAAATTTCGAAATTTTAAAACAAATTTTTAAATGCAATTTATACCCGCTTTTTACAATTAAACGAATCGACGCACGGGTGAAATTAATCCCAAAAATTTCTAAAATAATTTTAAAATTCTCCGAATATTCCAAACTTAAATAAATATAAGTTTCATAATTTTTAAAGATTTCCTGAATTAAATATAGATTTTACAAATAAATACAATCAGAAAATCATACAGGGTTAAATAATTGATTTTTCAATTTATAAAATCCCAAAAATAATATTGTCATTATAAAAAGCATAAAAACAATTTTAAAGATAGTTCCAGTATTTATGCAAATAAATTTGCAATAAATCCACTTTTTAAAAGTGAAAACAATTCAATACTACTCAACCAACAATTACACGAATGACCCTATGCATCATAAATCACACATAAATAATAACAAAACAACATCGAGCTGACAAAAACTATTCACATACTTTATTTATTTAACACTTCCACAATTATATATTTAAATGATTCAAAAGTACACGGGTCGTTATATCCTTTCCCCCTTAAAAAGATTTTGTCCTCAGAATCTAACCTAATTACATAAGTGAGGATATTTGTCAAGCATATCAGACTCTAGTTTCCAAGTAGACTCTTCTACTCGAGGATTTTAAATGTACTTACTATAGATATACACTCATTTTCAATTTGTCTTTAACGATCAAGAATTTAGATCGATCACTATATACAAAACAAACTTGGACAAGAGCCTATTGGCTTCTGATCACTCACTTAATTCAGATCAGATACTTAACGTTTTAACATTAACAGGCTAAACACACTATATGTGCACACTGTTGTGACGGTAACGTCAACTCATGAATAACTTCATCTATATTTATCAATACTTCGAATGGTTTACTAATTTTAGGACTTGACATGTCCCTTCTACTTAGATTTATGCAGTCTCTTTCAAGATGAAACTGGTATTAACACTACCGGTCCTATTTCTATACTCATATTCCATCTCGATACAATTTCGCCCTCTTTCTTTGTCTACTCCAAGCTGCTTCAATCAATATCACTACGCTCTTGGTGTGCCGATTTAACTTAGAATTTGATAGCTTTCTTTCTCCCACTTTATTTTAATAGGAATGGGGACCTACACTTGCGTTTATATGAAGCTTGGTAAAGTGGCATTCCAAAGCTGACATCACTGATAAATGATTATTCCAATGTTTCCTTAAAACTCAACCTCTCAACATATCTTACAGTTCCGGAACCATTTCGTACTTTGACTCTTCGTTTAAGGATGATAGGCGGTGCTCGTTTTCAACTTGGTTTCCAAACATTTAAACATTTATTAATCATTTTCATTAGTTAAGGCCGAAAAGTAATCTCATATATTCACGTATTATCATCTTTAAGTATTTGGACTTCAGATTCCACTTTTTTTTTCCAATTCATCTATTAACTCCTCGGTGGTCTTAATTACATCAAATCCTTTTTGTCAGCTTAAGGCATTTGTTACCATATGGCTTTGCTTAGGTAGTAGTTAATGGATTAATTCAGAATCTTTTGTTAACCTTAGTCAAAATTTCATTCTTGAAAACTCAACGTATAGTTGTTTTCCTTCTGATCTTTGGAGAAAAATCCTTGGGCATCCCACGCAGACTTTCTTATTCCTTGAGTAGATGAGGATGTTATCAATAAATATAGTTTGCTCGTCTAAATACTCCTTATACCCTATGATCCTTAATTTCTTATAATTACCTGATACATTGGTTATTTCACATATTATCATCCGAGCTTGCAATACCCTTAACTCACTTTAATCATAATCTCTGATATGTTCTCAGGTCGGAACTTAAGTTAATTCTCGAGACATAACACACTTCTTGGATTAGGTTTCATAGGTAATCAATCTTTATAGGGGTCACTTATTCTTATTCATTGTTTTATTGAACTCCTGCTAATCAGTAGATAATCTCATAATTTCATTCCTTTTCTCTAACAACATCATTAATATACTTTATGATTCACTTCTTGTAAAACCATTCCTTGGTCTGCCTTGTTCACTAGGCCTCCGATACTTCACCTTAATTCTTTGACATGTCCAACACTTCCCAATCTATTTTGAAATTTCCTTCTTTTAACCGCTAACATCGCGATCCATTATCTTCTCTTGACATCTCCTTATCTCTCCCTTAACAACTTCGATTGAAAGGTCATACTATCCATCCTTGCTCCTTTTTGGATTATAAACTCTGACTCCCAATTCCAACTTCTAAAATCCATAGAAAATTCTTCTGGTACAGTTTCTATGTTCATTTTCTCCTTTTTGCTTATAGCTTTCCTCTATCTTTGTTTTTTTTCTCGTGAATACATACTTCAAATTCTTATGGTCTGTATAAATCTTACACCTTTCTCCATACATATCATGTTTCTCTATCTTTCGAAATGAATATTATTACTGTTAGTCCCAATTGTGAGTAGGATACTTCTGCTCATAAGGTTTCGGTTGTCTGGGTGCATATACAATAACTTTATGGTGCTGCATCAACATACTTCCTACTTCCTTATGAGAAGCATCACTATACACTACCAAATCTCCTTAATACTTTCAAAATGATAAAGCAGGTGTTGTAACCATTCTTTCATTTATCTTCGCAAAACTTTCTTCACCCTTCTCCATTTCATATAAACTTCTTGCTTTTCCTGGTTAGCTTCGTCCAAGATGTTGCAACTTTTAAGAAGTCTTGCACAAATTTATGATAGTACCCGGCCCATGATAAAACTTTTTACTTTTGTTGGTGTTTCTGGTCTCTTTTCATTCATAGTAACTTTAATTTCTGCTGAATCTCTTTTGATCTTCTCCACATTGACTATTTATGCTAAGAACTATATTTCATACAACTTCTTTCTTCTCCAACTTCCCAGTTATCCACATATGCTTTGCATGATTCTCCGTTGACTTTAAGTGTTACACTACAGCTTGTCCAGATATTCCTTAAAGTTTCTGTCCATCAAGTTCAAATATTACTGGTATATTGGTTGATCCAAATGGCAGTACAAAAATTTTATAACACAATACTTAGTTCTAAAAATTATCTTTGATATATCCATAGGTTTAATCTTCAATTGGTAAAATACCAAATTTTAAATTGATCTTACAAAAGTACTTTGCTTTATTCGTCTGATCAAATAAATCATTGGGTCAAGGTAACAGATACTTGCTCTTGATAGTGAACTTGTTAAACTTTCGCTAGTCGACGCATAACCTCATACTTCCATCTTTGTTATTAGTAATGAATATTGGTGCACCTTATGGGGTATACTAGGTCTAATCGCTCCTTCTTTTAACGTCTCTTACATTTGCTTTGCAAATTTTCTCCTTGTAACCGGTGCCATTTTATGTAAGGCCTTGGTCACTGGCTCCGTCTCAGGTGTTACGTCAGTCGCGAGCTCCATTTCTCTATCTGGAGGAAATGTTGATAACTTATCTGGAAACATATCTTCAAACTCTTTAATTGCTATAAAATCTTCAATTTTTATTTGCCTCTAACTTTTATTTACCTCATAATTACCGTAATACTCACATCTTTGATCATCGTAATCATCGTTAACCAATTATTTACCTTCTTTTTTCCTTTATGCCTCATCATATTCTCATTTGACATTTTCAAAGCTATCTTTTCATCGCGACGGTTTGTCTGGAATCATGCTCCCATAGTCAATCCATCCTTAGAATAATGTCAAGTCCTCTTGTCTCAAATGATATCAATTCTTCACAACTTATTTCCAGAAATCTCAATTCCATCATTGGTATTCACTTATGTAACAATTACACGTTCTTGACTTGCTAGTCCTTTAATCATAATCTTATCAATTTAACAGAGTAACTCATCTCATCAACAAAACCTTAAGAGATAAACACTTAAGTTTCTCTCATATCTTTTGATACTTTAATGCATGAGGTATTTACCATAATCATCCATGTTATCACGCCCGTAATTTGAACAACATATTTCACAGGAAAATCGCATATTCTCGTTCTTGAAGACGTGTCCTAATTGGAGTAGATTCCCCTGATTCTTAGTGCATCCCTGACTGGGTTAGTGATTTGCAATTCTCGCCATATACCCTTGTTTGCTTCCCATGCTTGAGAAGTAGATGGAACTTTGCCCGCTTGGTCCATAATTCGTTGATTTTTGTTTGAAAAACTCTTACAAAGAACGACAATACAACGAAGCAATTAGAAGGATTCACAATTCAATAAAATTTAGAGTTGAAAAGAAAGAAGAAACAAGGATTTGAATATGAATGAGACAACTACATTGGTACTTAAGATGGCCAGTCTTTCATACCATTTGGCATACAGAACATGATTAGGTGGCGTCCCACCCGACTCTTCGTCATTCCGACAAAGTGTCTCACCATAACACTGTTTGTCCCAATCAGAAAGCAAAACTTGAGGAAATAATTAAATTTGAAAGGAATGCAATATCCTCCTTTTCGATATCATAGCAAAGAATTTATTTAAGAAAAGAAGTTCATACATTGTTAGGAATTGAATAGGAATATATGTTGTAATATTGAAGGCAAGAACGTTATCATTGGTCACCATCCACATTTCATTTGTATTCATCTTTCGAGCTCGGTCGATCATATCACAATCACGTCATATAACAACTTTAGAAAGTCCACTGAAATGTCTTCGCAAACCAAGCATTATAATGAATTCTTACTTGCTAAGTTTTGCGTCTTTAACATTGCACTTACACTTATAATACCCTAATAATTCGATCATAATAGCATTCCTATAACTTCAAGATTCCTCTTTTAATTTAGAATAACCACGTACCATTCAACATAACGATCCTTTTGTTAATAATATTATGCTTTTAGAGAGGTCTGGAGATCTTTCCAATCTTCTTCAATCACGCTCCGGCTTCTGTTAAATCAATGAATTCTTCGAACTCTAATAGTCCTAGTAATTGAAAGTATAGTTACTCCGTACGCTGATTTTGTTGTAAATTTTATCAAAGAATACTTGCACTTTACTATTAGGAATAATCAACTTCTTCATAATCATAGGTTACTTCGTTCTCGAAATTAGCAATATTAAGTTTGAAACAGCATCCTTCCAGGTAATCCGGGCTTTCTAACAAACAAGAAACTCAAATAGTAACTTGACAACCAATGTTTAAAAATCATTTTATTCGAAAAGGTTTTTAGAAATTTGTAAAGGAAAATCTTTTTCGAAAACTTGTTTAAAAAGTTTGGAAAATCACAAACCTGGTTGTCCTTACTATATGAGTTGGTTGTTGTCCTTCCGACCTATAACAAGGTACCAAATTAAAGAAACAATCACATAAAGGTCCATTCACTTCAATCTACCTTATCTCCTTCATTGTGTCCACTTACCTTCCTTAATCGACGAAACTTCAATTGTTATCGCACATTATCTTATTCGTAGCTTCACATCAAGGCTCTCATACTGGTAATACTCCCAACATTGTCGTTGCAGTAGTTAAGTAGAACAGGCTACCCAATAGTCAACAAGTCTATTTCATAGAACAAAGTTAGCTCGTATCACATCACATCACTACTTTACATATCGCATTTAACATAGCACCATCATTTAATTCCACCAAAATTCCAGATTTATACCTTTCTCTCTAACTCTTTCAAGATTCTTGTAATTCATCCCATAATTATTCACGGGTGGCTTAGTCACTAATGGCTTATTTTAACCCGATAACAACTATCCTATGAAACACTTAAATCTCCTCTCTAAACTTCTTCTCACCTTTATTTATATCTCAAGCGCTCACCATTTACTGTAGCTCTCGAATCCATCCTCGTAGGTACAATCACTTCATAGGACAAGTTCTAAACTAGGGGTATAGAACAGGATGTAGGGTAAACTAAAGAGATACACTCATAGCCGAATGTCCAGTAAAACAAGAATAAACAGATGGAGGTTTTTGAATAGGTAATCTCATATCAAGAGGTGGAAAAGTAGCGTAGAATAGCTTGAAGAAATGCACCCGTTATAATAGAAGGTAGTGCCATTAATGCTGGTGGAGGAACAAGGTGCAATCCAATCTGAGAGAAGATGACGATCCTCGAACGGAAAGCTCCAAACGATCAAATGACACTGGGAAATCAAGATCCGCCATTACCGTTGTCTGGAAATCACGTCGCAGGCTGAGAATCCCGAATCGCAACACGAACCGTGTCGGAGACCTACTATATAATCGTACTCATCCTTACGATATCTTAGCTTTCTATATCCTAATCCTAATCCTAACCCTCTACCCAATCACGACAATCTAGGCTTGTTTCAGTGACTTATAACCTGTAGCTCTGATACCAACCTGTGGCGCCTTCCAAACCCGGGTCAGAAGTTCGGGGTCCACAACATAAACACATTATATTAACCTGTATAAGAAATATTATTTATAATGACCCTGCTTCATAAAACCAAGGATCACAACAGGTTAAAGTGTGAAAACAAGCCACAACCTTAACTTTTATTACAACGTACCAAATTTCCCTCTAATTTAACTTACAACTGATAATAAAAGTATTCTTACAATTTGACTATCTCTCTACCCCATGAAGCTTCTGCTAGCTCGATCCAACTCAACTGGAACCTTAGCCCGCACTTTGGACTGAGGAACTTCACTATCATCCATATCATTTTCAACTGTAACATATATAAAAAGATTCGCAAGAGTGAGCTAACTAGCTCAGCAAGTCATGATAACGATAACTGAGGTTAAACAATGATCAAATAAAATGATTCAAAGGAATCAAGTTTCTTTTTAACTAATCATTTGAATTGGATATTCATTTTAAGTTTTAAAAACCAAGGTTAGGCTGCTGATCAGTCACACACTAACCCCGAGCAAGCACACAGCACTGCTCTAATTACTGGATCCAAGGCACACATTGGCCTAACTTGACCATTGGTATGGTCTGACCACGAATCTGGTCCACATATACAAAAACTATCCAATCCTAAAGCAGTTCAATATGATAATAATATGATTCAATAAAACAAGATCATAATCAATGATGGTTAAACATTTGCATAAAAACGTAAGGAAACTCATGGATATCTCAAGGGTATATCAGGGTATGTATAAGAAACGGTCTTCATTTTGTACAAGGGTCGGGTATTTGACCAGTAATGATTTTTCAAGACATGGTTCTTTGATGTTATTAAGAATGATTGGAGTATAAAAGTTTCTGTGTTTTCAAATCATTCTCTTTCAGTGTTTGGTGTTTGATAGTTATACCTTTGGGAAGTGGTATTATATTTGTATGGTTTGGTGTCTGAGGATCAACAAAGGACGAATTACAAAGAATAAGGCTTATGGCTCAAGATCAAGAAAATCAGGGTTCAAGGTTAAATGGTTTGAAGCTCTTACAATATAAAACATGAGTTATTTTGTATAATAGCGACATGTTATAAAACAGTTCGAAAACATTGGTAATATATATCTTGAAGAAAAGTTCAGAAATACTTGCCTTACAAGGCTTTACAACTATTACTGATCAATTCTGGGCCAACTCTGCCGCTTAGGCTTTTACGTCCAACCACTATATCACTCTGGATTCGACCTCAATACTTAAGTCCTTTGATTGGGACCTTACTGAGCTTTTCGACTCACCACCAAATATCTTTTGTCCAATTCCAATTCTCGGGCATTCCGACTAGAACCTACAAGGTCGAAACATCCTAACTTAGACATTCGATTATGCTTGACATATCCTCGCTAACAATCTACCCCAAACGTTAACAAAATCCCACTCGTAACATACTTCATATAGTAATACACGTATCACTTAGGGTTCACATTCTCTAAAATCGGTTCAGTGTTCGTTTTCGGAAAATACCCATACTCTTTATTTTACGAAATAAGGGTTATCGATTTAGAAAAAAAATATTTCATCACATCGTACCATCAAGTTTCGTATAAAACACACACACATATATATATAGAGTCTCTCGACATCCCGATATTCATCGGATATGTTTTTGTATTTGCGTAATTCAGTTTTCCGAAAATCGGACAGCGTTTCCTTTGTTTATCGGACTACCCATCGAAACATCAATCGACGTCAAACCAACAACAATCAATTCCATAATCTCGTAATTATTTACGTACAACTCCCATATACGATTTATTCTCGAAAACATTTTATACGAATCATTTTATTATTTATAAAATTTAGGACTCAGATAATAATCAACACAGTCCACTGTTGACTTGTTAAAAGTCATCGTCAACAGCGGCAAAATTTATTGGTGCCCAAAATATTCAGGTGTCCGAATAAATTTCACCGATTTAAAATTTATTTCCCATACGAATTATAACTTTAATATCACACATTTTAATCAATAATTCCCTGCGGAAAAAGGGATCAAAATTAGAATTATAACAATCAATATTCAACTGTACGCACTCCCCATCAGGAGCCCAACAACCAAGTCCAACAACACAGCCCAATTAAAGAAGCCCAATCACAGAAGCAGGGAAATCACAGTCAAGTAAACACACGACCACATCGCCGCTCACACATACACACACGAACACACGCACACACTCACACACACCACCACACAAGCACACACACTTAATCACATATATATATACCAAATATATATACATGCAAAACGGAAATAACAGGATGCCAGGCCGGAAGTAATAACCGGGAACGAATCAGAAATCACAAGAACAAGGCGGCAATCGTAACGCCGAAGTACAGCCGGACTGAAGAAGCGGCGAAATCGCCGAAAAGCAGAGCACCAGAGAAAGAAAATTGCCGGAAAGGGAGAAACAGAGGAAGATGTGAGAGATTAACTAGTGAGAGAGAGAGAAGTGAGGTCGAGCGAGAGGGAGAGATGAGACGAGAGGAGAGTGAGATAGATTATATGATTAAAAGAAAGAGGCGGCCGTAGATTAGTACAGGGGAGGGGTAAATAAATGAATAAAATAATTAAAGGTAATAACAGTGTAACACGTGTCTAACTAACTGTAACAATTTGACACGTATCAATAAATAAATATGTGTCCCGCACTTACATTTTAACGAATCAAGTTGCACAAAATAGTCTCGGAAAATTATCAAAATAGTCTTAAAATGTTACAAATATCCCGAAGTTAATAAAACATAAATTTCGAAATTTTAAAATAAATTTTTAAATACAATTTATACCCGCTTTTTACAATTAAACGAATCGACGCACGGGTGAAATTAATCCCAAAAATTTCCAAAATAATTTTAAAATTCTCGGAATATTCCAAACTTAAATAAATATAAGTTTCATAATTTTTAAAGATTTCCTGAATTAAATATAGATTTTACAAATAAATACAATCAGAAAATCATACAGGGTTAAATAATTGATGAAATATTGATTTTTCAATTTTATAAAATCCCAAAAATAATATTGTCATTATAAAAAGCATAAAAACAATTTTAAAGATAGTTCCAATATTTATGCAAATAAATTTTCAATAAATCCACTTTTTAAAAGTGAAAACAATTCAATACTACTCAACGAACAATTACACGAACGACCCTATGCATCATAAATCACACATAAATAATAACAAAACAACATCGAGCTGACAAAAACTATTCACATACTTTATTTATTTAACACTTCCACAATTATATATTTAAATGATTCAAAAGTACACGGGTCGTTATAATCAGGGTTTCAAAAATTTCCAAAAATTGGGGTTATTACATTGTCATCAATAAATACAATAACAAACTTATCCAAGTACTCCTTATACACCCGGTTCTTTAAATCCATAAAAGCTATCGGCGCATTGGTCAATCCAAATGACATCACTAAGAACTCGTAATGTCCATACCTGGTTCTAAATGCGGTCTTCGAATATCTTCAGGCTTAATATTCAGCTGGTGATAACCTGATCTTAAGTCAATCTTTGAGAAACAACACGCTTCGTCTTCTTAATGGTCAACTTATTCAGTTCCCAATAATCAATACACAGTCTCATACTTCCATCCTTCTTCTTTACAAATAACACCGATGCGCCCCACAGGGATACACTTGGTCTAATTACCCCCTTATCCAAAAGTTCCTGAAGTTGCTTGGCTAATTCCTTCATTTCCACTGGGGCCATACGATAGAGAGCCTTTGAAACTGGTTCTGCTCTAGGAATTAGGTCGATAGAAAACTCAATCTCACGATCTGGTGGAATCCTGGCAACTCATCTGGAAAAACATCCTGAAATTTTCTAACTATTAGAATCTCGTCCAGACATTGTGCCTCTTTCTCATTGTCCACAATATAGGCTAAGTATGCCTCACATCCTTGTCTCAACAGTTTCTTTGCTTTCAGTATCGAGAGAAATATATTTTCTTGTTTCTGTCCTTGGTAAGTTATCCTGACATTATTTTTCTAGTATATAGCGAAATTTTCTTCTTCTTACAATCAATACTTGCCTTATGCTGGGATAACCAATCCATTCCTAGAATCACGTCAAACTCTCCAAACTCGAAGGGTAGTAGGTCCGCTGAAAAGGAATGCCTGCAGATTTCTAGTTGACACTTAGGACAAAATTGGTTCACTAAAACTCTATCCTAATTAGCCACTTCTATGGTCAAAGGTTTAGCTAAATCTTCCCACATCAAATCCATTTTATTTACACATTCTTTTGATATAAAGGACTTAGACACTCCCGAGTCAAACAAAACTTTAACAGGTACAGAATTAAGAGAAAGCGTACCTGCAACTACATCTGAATCATGAGCATTAGATTTCTTGGTCATCTTGAAGGTTCTAGCTCTTGCTGTGCTGGTTGCGGGTCCTTGAAATGCACTACCTCCTACGCTGCCCTGAGTAGCGACCTTACAGTTTCTAGAAATGTGTCCAACCTTCCCACACTTGAAGCAGGTAACTCTAGGATTCGCTGAACTACATTCTGACGCGTAATGGCCTTTCTGATCACATTTAAAACATTGGACATCCTTTCTGCATTGACCACTATGCTTCCTATCACACGACTTACATTCCACTATGGGCTTGGTTGACTGAGGTGGGGCAGAAGCAACTGAGGTGATACTTGGTCTCACATGGGGAAAACCTTGCCTTTTGAATCTCTTGTTCCTGCTTCGGCCAAACCGCCTCGGGAACTTCTGACTGGATTCCTCTTGATCCGCCTTGTCAGTAACGCTATCAAACTTCCTTTTCTTGTCGCCCTTTTCCTTGATGGCCAGGTTCTGATCACTCTCAATTACTAGGGAGACCTGGACTACAGAAATGTACATCTTAAGCTGCAAAGCCACCACTCCACTACGAACCTCAGGCTTCAATCCTTGTTAAAACCTCCTTGCTTTCTGAATCTCAGTACTCACATATCCAGGGGCTAATCGGGCCAATTCTATAAACTTGTCCTCATATTCTGCCACACTCTTCTGACCTTGCTTCAATTCCAAAAACTTAACTTCCAGCTAATTCTGTAAACAATCTGGAAAGTACTTTTCCAAGAACAACTCCGTAAATCTGGTCCAAGAAACAGGACCCTCTCCTTCCAACGCACTCATGGATTCCCACCAAAAATTTGCTTCACCCTTGAGAAAATAACTGGCATAATCCGTTTTAGAATCATCACTTACTTGAATAAGGGTAAAGGCCTTCTCCATTTCCTAAAGCCAAACTCTAGTGGCAACCGGGTCTACCTCGCCCTTAAATTCTGGGGATTTGACTGACTGGAAGGATTTGAAACTAACAGTTTGATTTGGCTCTCTCGGCTGGTGTTGCTGCTGAAGCTGCAGCTGTTGTTGTTGGATTTTTTGGTGTTGTTGTTGTATGAATTGCTGATGTTGTTGTTGCTATTGCAGAAATTGTTGTTGTTGCTGTTGCAGAAATTGTTGTTGTTGCTGTTGGAATTATTCTTGCTGCTGAGCCATCTGATTAGATTATTGGCGCGGCAAATCTAGCAATTCACCCATCGATGGGCCCCATCAGAGTTTCCGCTAGAGTAATTGGACGGGATATTCTTCTTGGGCGGCATTCTCCTGAAACACAAAAAAAAGTTTTATATGAAAATTGTGCCCCTGGGTAGTGATATTTTTATGCATCAGGAGAACGCTACCATAATAAAATATTCCCTTCCTTATTAACTTGGGGTCCACCCACGATGCAAAGCTAAATTTAACAAAACTAGCAACAAATACAACGGTAACAGTAACAGTAACAACAACAGTGTAAAAATGAAAACCAACAACCACTTTTATATAAAAGAACTACGATACAACAACAATACAGAGGTCCATCCAACAACTACAGTGTAATACTAATAATAGAACTGAGTACACAACAAAATTGGCTGTCATAGCAGCCTCCGCCAAATACATGCTACAGCAACATAATATACATATAAAACAACTACAGAACTCCTGAAACCAACTCTGAGCTATGTCTAACACTACTGCCTCTCTACTCTAACCACTGCCACTACCGTTGCCGCCAATAGTCCCTAACTCGTATACCAACCAGTTAACCAAATCCTGGTACTGAATGGCCTTGAACTCGGAGCTAATAAAAGGGTCAATAGACCTAGCTCTCTTAATAGCAATTTGAGTCAATGGCCTCACTCGGGCCTGGATATCAGGTTTAGGGGCAGAGATGCCCTGGAAAGGTCAAACTGGTATCCTGTCAAGATGCGCTGCCAGCTCTGGGCTCTGCTCTCTAATAAAGGACCTGTTCACCGCCCAGTGAACATGGTATGGAATCAGGGAGGAAGCACCTGTAGGAGCAGATGGAGGGACTGGAGGTCTCGAGGAAGAAGAACTAGGACCATATTCTGGTGGAAAGTCTATTAGGATACCACAAGTTGTTTAATTGTTTGTCAAGTACTAAAGGCTGGCCACCTTCTGTACTAACTATGCAATTGAACAAGTGTTCATGATCATAGTGATTTCTCAATAAACTCTTTTACTTCTATATGATTGATCAAATTTTGGAAGATGGAAGTAGTTAGAGATGAAGTGGTATTAGTACGGTGGTATTCCGAATCTAACGCGTTCGTTATACTAAGGTTGACGTGGTTATTAAAAGGTTATAGAACGCTAACGAGCACAAGTGTAACCAGTATAATATTAGGTACGGAAGATAGTAATGATTACAAACTAGAAAAGAGTGGGTATTGAGAAGAAAAAGCTATAATGCTAGAAGCGATGATGAGAGTCTGTGCAATAGACTTGAAAGAATTTGGAATGATCACTTAACGCGGATTGAGTTTTCTTACGACAATAGATCGTATGTCAGTATCAAGATGTCGCCTTATGAGATCCTTGAGGGAAGACAATGTCGATCTCCCTTATGTTAGGATGAAGTTGTAGAGCGCAAGATGCTCGGACCAGCAGTGGTCCAAAGGACCAAGGATATAATAGATCTAATCAGAGGACGGCCTGTAGTAGCCCAAGATGGACATAAGAAGTATGATGATTTGACAACGAAAGGACAAAGAGTATGAAGTAGGGGACCTATGTGGAGCAACCAGTAAGGGTTATGAATCAAAAAGGAACAAGTGCGTAGGAACATGGTTATCAAACTAGTTAGAGTTTGGTGGTAAAACCACCATGTGGGAAAATTGACTTGGGAGTTAGAAAGTTCAATTCTAGAAAAGTATCCCCAACTGTTTTCTATATGATTCCGGGACGGAATCCTTTTAAGGAGGGGAGACCGTAATAACCCCAATTTTTGGAAATTTTTGAAACCCTGATAAATAGTAACTTTTGTTGACTATGCTGATTAAGGAAAATTATAAGACCACGCTATATAAGAGTACTGTTATGAAATTCTAAGATTGTATTAGTATTCCATAAAGTAATTGAGTGTATGTAAAGGTCGTTAGAATTCGAATCCGGACACTTTGATTTTTCCCGAAAATCCACCAGATACCGAAAGAATTGAGTATAAGGTAACATGATTAAATGGATTTAAATTCAAGGATTATAAGAGAGGATCATAAAAGGAATATAAAATATTGAGAAAAGTTTAGGGGAACCCAAGTAATAAGATCTCGGATATGATCCCTCAAACGACGAACGAAAATGAAAGTTAAGCGAACCGTATAACAGATAAGTGGTCATTAACCAAGTAATTAAGGGTTAATCAAAGAGGTTAGTGGATGATGATGTCATCAAATCACAAGGAGAAGCCATGTGTTAAAAGATGACACAAGCATGGTGATATAAGCATGACAAGGAGTTTTGAATTATTGGTTGATTTATAGCCAAGTAAAACTTACCATGGTAAAAAGCTAATAATTTGCCAAGCCAAAAGGAAAGCAACCAAGCATTTCATTTCACACTTCCAAAATCAACCAAGCAAACTCTCTCTTCTTCCCCCCATTGTTTTGCTTCGACTTCTTCTTGAAAAGGCAAGGAGAAATTTTCAAAACTCAAGCTACACACCTTCAAAAATTAAGAGGTTTGTTTTCTTAGCTTCCATAATTCATGACTTAATTATGTTTTGAGTTTGAAGCCAAGATTCCAAGGTTTACTAAGCTAATCAATTCATCAAAGTTCTTGATGAATAGTGTTTTCAAGAAACTAACTTTGTGTTTTCTTATGTTTTCTTCTAGATCCAAGCTTAGTAGAGATAGTTAGTGGTTATTCAAGGCTCCCTAAGTGATTCTCCACTCTCCAAGGAAGGTATAACTTCTCAAACCCTTAGTGTTAAGTTTTGTTTGTTTGTATTTCCTAATGTTTAGATGATGGGTTAGTGTAATGGGTGTGTAATCATGTTTAGAGCTTTGTTTAGTAAGTGGTTTTGTTGATTTTAGAGTTAGGAGTGATACTTGTTAGATTTGAAGTTCTTGGTCACATGTTGACTTGGTTTAGATGAATAAGTTGAGATCTTGAGTTATGGTTGAATGATCTTGTATAGTGGTTGAATGATGGTGGAATGGTGTTGATTGGTGGTGGTTTGATATTGAATTGATTTGGTAAAATTTTGGAATCGCTAAGTTATAGCCGTCGTAATGCCCAATTTTCCTTAGATTGTTTTGTGCATGACTTTTGCACCCGAACACTCACTGCCACGAA
The DNA here is from genome assembly GCF_009905375.1 of Apium graveolens. Taxonomy (NCBI): domain Eukaryota; kingdom Viridiplantae; phylum Streptophyta; class Magnoliopsida; order Apiales; family Apiaceae; genus Apium; species Apium graveolens. The sequence goes on from NC_133650.1 coordinate 171,989,088, forward strand.
ATTACCATTACCATTCTTAGAAATTTTATGATTCAAGCTTCGTTTTGATATATCGTTCGCTTAGATCCAATTTACGGTTTAGGAGAAACGACCATTTTAATTAATGGCATTTCGCGAGCGAACCCCAAAACCTCCAGTAACTTTGAGACCATAATCGAGACCCATAAATGATTAATCGAAACACGAAACAATTATGTAAGGTGGATTAGGCAGTTGGTAAAGTACTCGCGAAAGAGTCGCCTTAAAATTCATAACAGTTAATTTATTAAAATTGGTGGAGCCGAGGGTACGCAAGCGATTAACGCAAATCATTAAGCGTATAAGCAACCGTTAGGGTATGAGTGAGTTTTGACTAGTTTCTTAAGCGACCGTGGTCTAATTCCGGATTATGTTGTTGTTCATAGGTTACCGAACCCACTCTAATCTTAAGTCTATCCCGAAACACTCAGGCAAGTTTTTTACCCGTTATACTGTTGTTGTGATGTAATATATTGATGTGTTATCTTGAGATAAGTGCATGGTTATTATTAGCAAAGTCTTGCGATATATTGGAGCATGCTGAAATGATATTTATATGCATGCCTGTTTCGTAATCTTGATATTCTATTATCAATTCAAATGCTTATAAACTGCATAATACCTATGCTTATAAGCTTCGTGTACCATTAGTATAGGGGACCCGAAGGTGAACATTTTTCTAAACCGGGAGTCGATGTTCCCGAGTATAATATATATATATATATATATATATATATAGTTTTCTATAACTATTAATCGGATAAGGTATATTCGATAGTTTGGAATAATAATCAAACTTATTTTCGATTATTCAAATTAAGATCGTACTTTCGTATAAGTATATATTTTGTTATTTATTATTCGTTTCAAGTATGAGTTTTAAAAATTCTACTTCAATTATTTTTATAAATATTATCCTTTATGGGAATATTATTTAAATAATAATATTCAGATATTTTCTAATACATGGGACTGATTTATTTTATTAAATCAACATTACTCTAAATATGCTTTAAAATGTTTTTGAGTCTTCAAAATGATTTTAAAAATTTAGAGCGGATCCCAAAACTCATTTTCAAATTTAAGATCTCCCTTTCGAAGGGGACTTAAATACTCGCTCAAAAATCTAAGGGAACTGGCTCTGTGGTGTATTTTATATTTGCAACGAGGTTGTTGTTTTGAGAAAATAATTTGATTACTTGCCCAATGTTCGGGAAGTAAGTCCATCTAATTGAGTCGGCATAAGCGACAGGCCGGGGTACGGTCTATGAAGGTGTAAGAGGCTGGGTGACAGTCCATCCATGCATGAGTGGCGGGGTAACGGTCTAGCGCGAGGTCCTAATGCGGCCAGGGTGATGACCGGCGAGGAATTCATCCATCTATAGTAGAAAAGCTTACTTATTGGTATCTTTGCCTGATCAGCAAGATATCGGGTTTATGCCAAAATTCTCTTCTTTCCAAATTCATTGGATGTTACAACTCTGTTTATACTTTTCATGACAGAGGTTTTCAGGGAAAGTATGAGAGATATATATAGGTATATATATATATCGGGAAATAAATGAAGTATCTCGTAACTTCATTTCTTTCAAATGATATTTCAAAGATTTAATCTATTCAAGTCTTATCTTGTAGTCTCATCTGCGTGATGAACTTTTGAAACTGATTATAACTTGAACGGTGATAGTTCAAGTAGTATTCGGAAAAGATATAAGTATATTGGAGTATCTTGTAACTTCATCTTTTCAACTTATATCTAGTAAATGATTATCTTATGCATGACAAAGATTTTTAGAAAAACGTTGAGACAAGGTTAGATATATGAGATCACCTTGCAATGATATTTTTTTTACAGTAATAAACTGGAACTCTGTGTATATTATGCATGGAAGAGGACTTCCAAGATTTTGAAAAGTATATATACATATATACTGAATATTTTGCGACTTGGTCGCGTTAAGATATCAAACTTGGTTCATTTCTTCTTGACCAAGACGTTCATGAGTACTATGAGAATGCTTAGATATTATTAATTATTATACATATTATTTCAGTGGGCTTGTTGCTCACCCTTGCTTTCTTCTTTCATCACACAATAACAGATAGACAATATGAACAGGACCAAGCTCCCAATTCGCAAGCGGATAGGAAATGTTCCGTAGTTTTCTATAGCCGTTGATGTCGTTGTAGCTGAGGTAGGATCTACCAATAGGCTAGGTTTTCAACTGTTGATGTACCATACTTATGTATATTTATGAATTGTAATAATGGCAAAGAATATGTAAATTTATTCAGAAACCCTTTTGAGGTGTAATGACTTATAATTATGGAATAAAATGACTTGTGTTATTTTTGGTATTTATCTTTGAGACTATTACTTGTGGTGTGTGTGTTTATATTATGGGGTCACAGTACGCGGTAGTTGGTTGTTTATTAATATTAAGTGTTATTAAGGGAAATGGAACTCGTGACAACCCGGATCCCCGACCCCGGTTAAGGCAGTTCTATTAAAACATCAATATATGCCAAGGTAACGCCGTCGGAACCCTCGTCTGACTCTTAGGGTTGCTCCTCCAAATGAATTGCTGACTCACACCTTAGGACACACTTTCTATACCTTTATAACTCAATCCTTAACCTAAATCAGGGACTTGAACTTGTAGCTCTGATACCAACTGTGACGGCCTCTACCCCGGGGTCAAGAGCTGACATCACCAAAATATGACAAACCATATATATAAACTACTAATTAAACATTAATATAATAACACGACCACAACCAAGATCTGATACAGGTTCAAGTATTATTTAGGTTACAATACTACCATTAACTTATTCAACAACCTGACACTCTAACTTATTACAGCAACTCATCAGACCTCATGGTCTGATACAAACTACCTCAGAAGAGCCGGGCCCGGAGGGGGTTGACACTCTAGTCTGCCAAGGTCTGACTGGTCTTCTAGGCATCTGCAATATATATATATACAAAATAAACTACAAGGGTGAGCAATCAATTGCTCAACAGTATCACTATATGAATAACAAGTAAAGCTGTTTGTACAAAAACAGTATAGGAACAGAAATTCTAGCTCGTTTACAAAAACAAGTAAAACAGCTATAAACTGGATATCAACAACGAGCATGCTCTATAAAACGTAACATTAGTCGTGTGTTGTGTGAATACCAGAATCCAATTTTAGCATGCTATTTTAATTTATAAATCCACTGTTCCATTACAGGTGTTATGGATTAAAACTAATATATATAATTGATGTGTTTAATAATAAGGAACGTGAGCTTCAAGGCTCGATTTGACTGCTCTTGTGTTTCGTGACTCAATCAGCCTTAACAAGATGCCTACGTACCTTGCTGATTGCCAAAGATCAAGTCAAAAAACGTAGTTCTGATCTGTGGGGTGAGGCCCCTTATATAGATGTTGGGAGTCCTTGAATTGGACTTGGTATAGGAAATTAGAATTTTGGGGTCCTAGATAGTAGGAAATTGATTCCTTATCCTTTTAGGTCCCCTTGAGGCTAATCTATAAGGATTTATATCCTTATCGGGACTCTTCTTAATAGCTGATTTTTCCCTTATTAATTAATTACGAAATTAATTAATAATCAGGGCTTTTGGGCCTTCTTTATTCCATCAGGCCTGATCTGGTCCATTAGGCTTAACCTTTCTGGTCTGAGTATTATATATCTTTTTATTGGGCCTTGCAGCCCACACCTTGCAGTATTTAATTATACTATCATAATTTATTTATCCCTATCATTTGCCCCCCAACTTTTGGGAAACATTGATTAGGTTTCGCAGAAGTTAAGTCTGTTTATTCCCTTACAGGGTTTCGTTTTCGCGTAAAGTGTGGAGCGACCTACACATTTACAATGAATTTTCCTTTTATTCGGGAATTATCTTAATTTCCAGGAATTTTTTCCCTTATTTCCGGGATTTTTCCCTAATTTTCTGGATTTTTCCTTTAATTTCTGGATTTTTCCCTAATTTTCTGGGATTTTTCCTTTAATTTCTGGATTTTTCCCTAATTTTCTGGGATTTTTCCTTAATTTCTGGATTTTTCCCTAATTTTCTGGGATTTTTCCTTAATTTCTGGATTTTTCCCTTAATTTTCTTGATTTTTCCCTAATTTCTGGATTTTTCCCTTAATTTTCTGGATTTTTCCCTAATTTTCTGGGATTTTTTCTTAATTTCTGGATTTTTCAGATTTCCAGCCCTTTTTCGACCAGGATCCTAGTCGAAATTTCGACCTGGATCCTAGTCGAAATAGGGGTCAGCCTTGCCATCCTGGTCGAAGGAATTCGACTAGGATCCACGACCTGGAATTCGACCAGGATCCTAGTCGAAATTTCGACCTGGATCTAGGACCTGGAATTCGACCAGGATCCTAGTCGAAATTTCGACCTGGATCTAGGTCGAAAATTCCCCCACTTTTTTTTTCAGCTTCTGGTCTTGAGCCTATTGACTAGGATTTCGACCAGGATTCTAGTCGATATTTCGACCTAAATCCTGTTCGAAAATTCTCTGGTTTTCTTGCTTCCTGGTCGAAGGATTTCGACTAGGATCCACGACCTGGAATTCGACCAGGATCCTAGTCGAACTTCGACCTGGGTTTTTAATCCCCATTTTTGAAAGATGCTTGGTTTATTCGACCTCATTCCTGGTCGAAGTTTCGACCTCAATTCAGTCCCGTTATTCCAGCTATTTGCGGGTGTCTGCTCTAAAGATTTCGGGCAGGATTCACGACCTGGATTTCGACCTGGATTCTGGTCTTTATTACCCGTTATTTTTGGGTGTCTGCTCGAAAGATTTCGGGCAGGATTCACGACCTGGATCTCGACCTGGATTCTGGTCTTTTTCTAGCCTTCTCCATTGGGCCCTACATCTTTTAGGGCTAAAATTGAATTTTCCAAATCCTAATTGGATTTGGGCCTGGCTTTCTCTATTGGGCTTTTCAAATATTAATGGGCCCCTTTTATTGGGCTTTACCAAATATTACTGGGCCTCTTTTATTGGGCTTTACCAAATATTACTGGGCCTCTTTATTGATCTGGGCTTAATATTAACCTGGGCTTAATACACCATGTTTAGAATGCTCTAGAATTCCTAGGAATATTCTGGAATATTGCTTTTTCTGGGCTTTTTCCTATGGGCCTTTGTTCTTAATGGGCTTTCGTCCCTTCAACTTCCTTTTCCTCTTATATAAAGGAATGAGGAGAGGCTACTACTTCTTACCTTCTCATTTCTAAATTTTCTTCTTTCTCCTCCTGCTAAGATTCTCAGAGCAATAACAGCAAGTCAGAGCTCAAAGCCTTTTTTAGGAGTGCTTCTTCAGGTAAAATCCCTCCCTTTTCTTTTCGTGTCTACTTTATTGGGTGCCCTTTTAAGATATCCTGTATGTGTCCTTTTTGCAGATGGCTGACAAGAAAATGACCCACTTGGCCAAGATGAACGTGGCTAGAAAGTCCAACGAGTTCCCTATCCGATCGAGGTACACTTCTTTAATCGACATGATCAACACTCGAGGGGACGAGTACCCTTCTGATGCGCTTCTGGACGTGCACGATCATATCAGTGCCTTACGGGACCCCAAGGAGCTGGAAAAGTTGAGCAGCTGCTTCAGAATCAAGGAACCTTTTAAGCTGGTTCTTGCAGGTCCGGCCGACAGGGCCTGTCAGTGGAAGAAGGACGCGCTATGCGTCTATAGGGATACTCTAAGGGCAGGTATCAGACTCCCTTTTCATCCATTCATTCCTTTGCTACTGGCTGATGTGGGCATCAGCCCTTGCCAACTTCCCCCTAATTCTTGGAGGCTGATTCTGTGCTATCTGTCGCAATGCGCCAAGCACAATGTCCCCACATCTGTTGCTGTCTTCAGAAAGATTTTTCAGTTCAAGAACAGCCCTGATAAAAGTCCGGGTTGGGTTTCTATAAATCAGCGCCCCACTATCCCCCATATCGTGAATGGGAAGTCCATCCCTGACAACAACTTGGGGTGGAAGAAAGATTTTTTGTTCATTGTTTGGGAAGGTGGAGATTGGGGCTCCCTGTTTCGATCATCCTTTGGGCTGGCCGTGGACGGGAGCCCAAATGATATAACTTTGTCTGAGGAGGAGGCTAGAGCTTTCAACCTCCTTGCGCAAGACAACGGTACTTCCCATTCTTGGGACCTTATCCGGGAGACCGTCCTGGTAGAACGCGGCCTCTCGCCCGTTCATAAGAAAAGTAAGTTCCCTTTCTTACCTCCTTTATTTCCTTCATTTTTTATTCCATTGATCTTCAACTGACTTCGTTTGTTGCAGTGGCTGAGAAGATTGAGGAGGCTACTAAGCCTAAGGACCTGGAGACAACCAGGATGAAGAGGGCTGGGAAGGTCTTTAAAGACCCTCGACTTGGTGACCGCTTCCCTGAGTTCCTCCTTCAGGCAACGGAGCCAAGCGAGGAAGGCCCCAGCCAAGTTTTGCGCACCAAGCAGAGGCCAGGGGCCTATTTTCAACCTGCTTGGGGGATCCGGGGCAAGGACTCAATCGTGGGCAGCACGGCGCTGTCCAAGGAATGGTCTAAGCATTCCATCTCCCCGGTGGACTATCAAGATTTTGTCCTTCAGCAGGACTTAGAAGGGAATGAGCTATTTGGAGCCCAGGCTCTGGCGACGGTACGTCCTTTACCTATGCCCTTCATACTTATCTTTCCATGTTTCTTTTCTAAACTTTTGCTGTTTCTCTTGCAGGCTGACGCCCATTTCCTAGGGGTAATTCACCAAGCTAAGGCTTGGAAGGTTGGCCTGGAAGATGCCAACAAGAAGTTGGAGGAGGCCAACCAAAAAATAGAGGCCCTTGAAGCTCAACTGGCCTCTTCCACTTCTGACCTGGAAACGGCCCGGGCCGAAAATGTCATTCTGAAGGCGCAGAAGGACAAAGCTTTTGATGGCTGGATGGACACCCAGGAATTCAAAGACTTGATGGTGGAGCATGATGCCCTTCTTCACCCAGTTAGTTATAAAGAGGGCTGGGACGCTACTGTGGAGGCCATCCAGGATGATTTTCCAGAGGTCCTCGAGCAGTCCTCCTTTCCTTGCCCTGTGCGAGTTCCAGAGCTTGGAGGTGTTACTGAGAAGCTTGCTGATATGATCAAGGACGGAGAGGAGGAAGATTCTTCCGAAGAGGAGTTTGAGCCTGTCACTAAGAAGGCCAGGGTGGAAGAGCCTCCAAGAGCAGCGCCTCAACGGCCAGCATCTCCCGCAGAGGGAACCTCTACAGGGACTTCGGAGGGGACGACCGAGACGTCCGAAGTGTAACGACCGAGGAATTACGCTTGTATTATATTATAATAATAATAAATTATGTGTATTATTATGTGATTAAATGTGTTAAGTCGTTGAACCCTAACTGCTATGTGTTATGTGTTGGTTGTTTTGATCCAAACGTGTTTTGGATATTTATTGAGCGTTCTATCGTCAGTTATATATATTATATCAAAACCTGTACAGCTCAAAACTATGTTTTAAAAGCCCGTATTTCAAACAAAATCATTGGCCCTATTTTGCCAAAAATGCCCTATACCGTATCGCTATTCTGAACCCTTAGACGTTTTACAAATTGACCTTTTTCGCGAAAAACGACTTTTTCCGGACCCCTTCGGGTACCAAAAACCCCACAAAAATCACATTTTTATTTTTATATGATTATGAAATTATCATATATCATTTTTCTTTGTATTTTTGTATTTTTCACAATTTTTGGGAATTTTTAGTATTTATTTTGTATTTATTGGATATTTAAAAATTCATTATTAATACCCAAAAATTATAAAAATTGGGGCCAAATATTTTTATTAGGAGTGTAATTAGACCCTTAATTTTACTTAGGGGTATTATTTTCATAAATATAAATACCTGAATTATTATTAATTAAATCAGTTAATTATACTTAAAAATCAGAAAATAAAAAGAAAATCAGAAAAGGGAATTAGGGTTAGGGTTTTGTGAAGAACAGCAGCAGAATCAATCGCGAATTTGAGGGTGATTCCGGAGTCCAAATCGTTCATGTAAGTAGTCAAATTGAAGCTGGTGATTCGTAGTTTATGATTATGTAACCGTTTTTGTTGTTTGATTTCTTGATTTTTGATTTGTATTTTCGGGTTTAATTCTTGAATTCGGGTTTTGTGATTGAGTTGTTGTTGGATGTTTTGATGATTACGAGCAGTTAGATCGTTGTTTTGCGAGTCGAACGGCACCGGTTTCGTGCCTGTTGGTGTCCGTTTCTTGGTTGTCGGAGAAGCGGCGACGCCGCCGCTGTTCGTGTTCGCCGGTCTGGTTCAACGGGGAGGAAGGACGAATGAAAGAGGAGGACGTCCCTGTGGTGTTTTCGGTGAAGAACGAAGCAAAACCAGCTTGGAACCGTGGTGTTTGGACGTTGTTTTGGTTCGCCGGATTTTCACCGGAAAATCCCCGCCGGCGTCGGGTTTCTGGGCAGCCAGGAGTGTTCTTCGTCGACCCGGGTACGACCCGGTTCCAACCCGGAAATCGACCCGGGTTTGATCCCCAAAACCTGAAACCAATTCCCTGAATTGTGTTTTTGATTTATTAATTATTTATTTATATTTTAGTAAATCAAAATCAGATTTTAAAAATTCTAATAATTAATTAAAAATTAGTTCTAAATTCTGAAAAATAGTATTATTAATTTCTAAATTATTTTATTAATTTATAAATTCGAATTTAATTATTTAATTAATTATTTAATTATTTATCTAATTATTTATTAGTTATCTAATTAATTAATAATTAGGTAATTAATTAATAATTAGGTAATTAATTAATAAATAAGGATTAAAAATAATTAAATAATATGATTAATAATTCGATAATTAGTTATTATTACGAGTAATGATTCGATAATGAGAATTATTATTCGAGCGATAGTTATTCGAATAATATTGTAGTGATTATTTGTATCGTATAATTAAATACCGATAATTAATTGATTAACGAATCGTATAAGTTTCAGTAATAATGTAATAGTTCGATAATTATGTGAGGATTGCGAGTAGCTCGTATTTATACGAGTAATTAATCGTTGAGTTAGATTATAATTCGAGCACATAGTAGATATTCGATAAATAGCGTATCCGTTAATAGAATCGATTGATTATTTGTAAATAATCGATCTAATCGAATAAATATCGATAAGTTATAAATATTATAATAAATTGTGATTAATCCTGATAATTAGAGATTTTTATTTTAGATTATTAAATAAGCAATTATTAATTATTTATTAGTTATTTATTTATTCAATATTTAAAAAGTGATTAATTATTTCGATAATTAATCACATAATTTTCAATAAATCGTAACTTCTTCATTTTAACTCCAAAAATTATAAAAGAATTATTTTTGACTTTGATTTTTATTAAATAATTATTTAAAAATTATTTTAGGATTTAAAAGGTTGTAATAATTATCTATATTGAATAATAAATTGAATTATCAGTGTTTAATTCATAACAATTCAACCGTTAGTCCGATTTAAGTGAAACGAAGACCTCTAGACTCAGAAAAATGAGACGAATCCAATAAAAATAGTTGTAAGTTATAATTTATTCTGAAAAAGAGTGGTTTGGTGATAACTGATAGTTCGTAGGTCCTAGTAGGGATATAATTGAGCCGAATAAATCCCGAAAAATTATAATAAAATCAGATAAGACTAGTAATGCAGGTATAAGCCTAGAATTGATTCTAAAAATAATTATAAATCTAGAAATTAATTGTGTGCTTTACGTGTTACGTGTTATATGTGATTATGTGCATAAATGTGTTGTGTAAATATATGTATATATATGCGAGTCAGATAGAAACGCATGGGTAGACTGATAAGGTTGCGTGATATCAATTCAAGATACACGTATGTAGTAAATTATCTAAACACCTATCTTTCCATGATTTGTTCAGTGTTAGCAAGGCAGAGCAAGCTAGGGTCAGAAGGCAGTAAGTTAAACCAGGTTAAGTACGCGCAAGGCAAGTTTTTTCCCCTATTCTAAATTCAGAATAGTGAATTATATTTCTTTTCTATCATATCAATTCTCTTTGATAATCATTATTCATATGCACTGTTGTCCATTTATTATTACTTGTTCCAGTTTCATTTCAATTCTTGATTTACCCAATTTATTGAATTCCCTGTTCATATTTCAATTCTTTTACCCTACATATATTCTGGTATATCCTGGTGTTGGGATATATCAATAGCATACCGATTGTTCCGGATGCTCAGCCTTGGACTGGATGGTTACTATAAAGGCTGGGTTTTTCCCAGACCATTAATTAATAGGCCATAGTTGCCTGAGTACTCCTTATGTTGGTTGGGTCTATGCAGTTGGGTATAGATCCGCACTATATTCTGACTGATCAGCAGATTATAGTGCATATGTTGGTTCTTGTTTCCAGTCTTGTTCATTTGGCACTCGCCATCATTGGCAAATTATTATCATATACAGATACAGATGGTTGTTCAAACCAGCAGCTTATTGGTTCATTTATTTCTCTCTCTTTATAATATATATATATATTGTTGCAGGCTTGTTGAGCAATTTTGGCTCATTTCTTTTATTGTCACTCCTATTGTTTTACAGTTAAGGTAGAGAATGAAACCCATCAGGACCCGCATAGTCAAGAAGCGAGTCAAGCAGCGGGACCCTCTTATACCAAGAGTGTTCCTTCCTATTCCCGAAGAGAGCTTTGAATTGCCAGATCAGGTGTAGCAGGATAAGTAGTAATGTTGGGTTGAATAAAAGTTTTGTGTAGTTTGAATAAAAGATTGCGTAGTGAAACTGTAGATAGAATAAAGTTTTGTAATAAAGAGAATTCTTGAGACAGGTTTTATTTAGTTGGGTTTGTAATAAAGTGTAGTGCATGATTCTTGTTTCCAAACTCAACCCTTAAAAGATCCTGAGTAGTGATAGTTCGGGGTAATTATTATATTAATATTCCGCTTGTGCAGGTATAGTTGGTAATTGTTGTTAATAATGCCCCAAATCTATACCCCGGATTTGGAGGGTGTTAAAGTTGGCATCAGAGCTTAGGATTGACCTTGGAAAACAAGAATGTTAGGGTTAAGATAAGATAGGAAAATAAGATAGGATGAGAGTAAGAGTGTTAGGATTGTTTGTCTATGTGATTAGAAGTTATGAGTTATAGGATTGTGATTTGATTGTTTTGTGTTATTATTTTTATGTATATTAGATGGCTTCTTTATCATCATCTACGGAGAGGACCGAGACAGATCCAGTGGATGCACAGGTAGTAGCCCCAGTGTCAGAGCAGATCTTACCTCCATTGCCACCTGAGCCAGCACCAGAGATACCACTTCCCCCGGAGGTACCAGGTTTTGCAGATTATTTTCCATACGTTGAGCCAGAGATACCAGATATTCCACCATTAGAGTTTCCGATGTTTGATATTCCTGATATGGTTGATCTTCCGCAGTGGGAGGATTTAGAGCCTCAGATTCCTATGCCACCAGTCGAGATTCCAGAGATGCCACCGATGGAGCCAGAGGCAGAGCCGCCTGTGTATGCGCCTATGGAGCAGCCTGTCTTATTTCCTGCCCATTAGCCATTTATGCACCTGTTCCAGGAGTTTATCAGTTTCCTCAGCCGGAGTTTATAGATGAGATCGTGGTAGATGGACCATTACCTTCTCAAGGTTCCAGCACTGATCTTCATGAGCATCATACCGTGACTTACCAGCGCTTTCAGGCAGAGAGGGAGGAGAGGATTAGATGGCAGAACCAGTGTAGAGAGATCCTTGGATTGTATGAGACACAGACGGATGGTCCTGTCAGAGCATTACGACCGGATTATATACTGAGAGAGAGACTACATCATATTCACCGGGTTAGTTCGCAGTAGCTTACTGATTTGAGACAGCAGGATCTTAGTGCGGAGATAACATATCGCAGAGCATTGGGACTTACCGAGGCAGTGCTAGAGGCAGTGCAGGAGGAGTTGAGCCACGTACCACCAGGATTTTGAGACCAGCAGATCGATGAGTGTTGTATTATGTATATTTTGTAGATAGAGGCAGCATAGTATTGTATGACTAGTTTGTATGAGTGTAGCTACTGACTCTGACTGATAGTAGTAGCAGTACGACTGTTATATCATAGGGTTTTGTATCAAGCACTGACACCTGTAGCTGGTGTTCTACCTATATATATATATATGAGATAATCTTTTGCACGTTTTCTTTATTTTATTTCCAGTCATTTAAGAATTTACATTTATTTCAGTACCATTGCATATTTACAAATGTAGTTTTATTCACGATCATGTTGTAAAAAAAAAAAAAAATTTTAAAACATATCATACTGTTTTATCTATTCAGTTATTTAATAAGTTATTTTATTTCTCGAATCGACTATTTTAATATATGTTTAATATACTGTTATTAAATAAGATCCATTATTTATTTACCAGAAAAATGGCACCTAAGAGAAAAGCGCAGCCTGACTCATCGAATGGAAACACCGATGGCCAAAACAATAATAAACAGATGGATCAGATGTTTAATCTCATGCAACAGCAGATGTTGATGATGCAACAACAAATGCAGCAGCAGCAACAGCAGTTCCAGCAACAGATGTTACAGCAAGCCGCTCATCCAGGACATCAAATACCACCAGCAGCACCTACGACTACTTTCAAGCAATTTCAGTCGGTGAAGCCACCGGAATTTATGGGTTCCACAGATCCTACAAAAGCGAGAGCTTGGCTGAAAGAGATGGAAAAGGCTTTTTCATTGGTAAAGGTTGAGGAAGAGCAGAAGACAGATTTCGCTAGCTATTTTCTAAAAGGTGAAGCTAATTACTGGTGGGAATCAAAGAAAGCTTTGGAAGAAGGTGTGGTGACCTGGAACAGATTCACTGATCTTTTCTTGGAGAAATATTTTCCTCGTTTTATGAAGAACCAGATGGAGATCAAGTTCCTGGAGCTGAAACAAGACAACTTATCGGTTGCGCATTATGAAACCAAGTTTACTGAATTGGCAAGGTTTGTTCCAGAGCAGGTGGATACGGACGAAAAGCGGGCCAAGAGATTTCAGCAAGGACTGAAACCATGGATTCGTAGCAGGGTAGCTGTGTTTGAATTGACAACTTATACGGCTGTTGTTCAGAAGGCTATGATTATTGAAGGAGAAAGTGAAGCAGCTCAGAAAGAGAAAGGACCAGGAAATTTTCAGAATCGTTTCAACAAAAGGCCGGGATTTCAAGCTCGGGGAAAAGTAAATTTCAAAAGGCCAGAGCAGAACAATCAGAGGATGGGAAATCGACTACCTGCCCCAACTCAGCAAAGGCTTATTCGACCGCCTATACCTGATTGCAGAACGTGTGGTAGAAAGCATACAGGAGTTTGCAACAAGCTAAATGTTACGTGTTTCAAGTGCAAGCAAAGGGGACACTATTCTGGAGAATGTCCAATGGGAAAAGCAGAAGTTACTTGTTTTCAATGTGGGAGAAAAGGACATATCGCCAAAGACTGCAGAGGAATTGCAATGGCTGCCAGTATTCCAAGAATTTTAGCATTACCTCCACCTCCACTACCACAGCAAAATCAGCCCAAAGCAAGGACTTTCAACATGTCAATGAAGGAAGCGGTACAGAGTCCGGATGTGGTTGCAGGTACACTTCCTATAAATTCCGTAAATGCTTTAGTATTGATTGATTCAGGAGCTACTAGATCTTTTATTTCTGAAGCCTTTATCTCTAAGATAGATTGTGAGATTCAGTGGTTGGATGAAGTGTTAGTCATAAAATTAGCAAATAATGATCAGGTTGCAGTAGATCGAGTATGTCCGAGCTGTGATATTGAGATAGGGAGATGTCATTTTTCAGTTGATTTGATACCTTTTAGGTTAGGGGAGTTTGATATTATTTTAGGAATGGATTGGCTGTCTAGTAATAATGCTCAAATTGACTGTGCGAATAAGAGAGTGAAATTGCAAACTGAAGAAAATGAAACGGTAATATTTAAAGGTGAGAAGCAAAAGCAGAAATTCCTATCAATAATGCAGACGAGAAGATTGCTACGTCAAGGATGTCAAGCTTATTTAGCCTATGTATGGGATGTTGATAAGGGAAATTTGAAGATTAAAGATATTCCTGTAGTTTGTGAATTTCTTGATGTTTTTCCGGACGAATTACCAGGACTTCCACCAGATCGAGAAATCGAATTCACTATTGACTTGACGCCAGGGACTGAACCAATTTCGAAAGCTCCATATCGAATGGCACCTGTTGAAATGAGGGAATTAGCAAAGCAGTTGCAAGAACTTCTTGACAAAGGAATTATAAGGCCAAGTGTATCCCCATGGGGTGCGTCAGTATTATTCGTGAAAAAGAAGGATGGTAGTATGCGACTGTGTATTGATTATCGTGAGCTGAACAAGTTAACTATCAAGAATAAATATCCTTTACCTCGCATTGATGATTTATTTGATCAACTAAAAGGAGCAGCATGGTTTTCGAAAATCGACTTACGATCAGGCTATCATCAGTTAAAGATCAAGGCCGAAGATATTCCAAAGACAGCGTTTAGAACAAGGTACGGACACTATGAATTTCTTGTGATGGATTTTGGATTGACGAATGCACCTGCAGCGTTTATGGATTTGATGAATCGAATATTCAAGAAGTATTTGGATAAGTTTATCATTATATTTATTGATGACATCTTGATCTATTCAAAGACGGAAGAAGAGCATGCAGCGCATTTAAGAACGACATTGGAAATATTACGGAAGGAGCAGCTTTATGCAAAATTTTCCAAATGCGAATTTTGGTTGAAAGAAGTGCAGTTTTTAGGGCACATCATCAGCAGAGAAGGCATTCAAGTTGATCCAACAAAGATTGAAGCTGTGTTGAATTGGGAAAGACCAAAGACGCCGACAGAGGTTCGAAGTTTCTTAGGTTTGGCAGGATATTATCGAAGATTTGTCAAAGATTTTGCGAAGATAGCTACACCGCTGACCAAGTTAACTCGACAAAGTGAAAAGTTCGAATGGAATAGTAAGTGTGAAGAAAGTTTTCAAGAGTTGAAGAATCGGTTGATGACGGCACCAGTATTAGTATTGCCAGACGAGCAAGGAAATTTTGTTATCTACAGTGACGCTTCATATCGTGGTTTAGGATGTGTGTTAATGCAACATGGTAACGTCATTGCATATGCGTCGAGACAACTTAAACCTCATGAACAGAAATATCCTACGCATGATCTGGAATTGGCAGCAATTGTTTTTGCATTGAAGCTTTGGAGACATTATCTGTACGGTGAAAAATGTGAAATCTACACGGATCATAAAAGTCTGAAGTATATCTTCACGTAAAAGGAACTAAACATGCGACAACGTCGATGGCTGGAATTGATTAAAGATTACGATGTTACAATCAGTTATCATCCAGGAAAAGCAAATGTTGTAGCAGATGCGCTAAGCAGAAAAGAAAGATTGAATCGGTTGACTTCATGCGAAGAATTGGCCAGGGAATTCGACAAATTGGGAATCGAAATTCGTATTCCTAATGAATCTGCAGAAACTATCTACGCTATGACTTTCCAACCAGAATTGCTGGAAAAGATTCGCCGTTGTCAAGAAGAAGTGATGAGTCAAGACGACAACTTAACAGGAGAAGAGATTATAACTCAGAAAGATAATGAAGGAATTTTACATTTTGCGTCAAGAATCTGGATCCCTAACGTGGCAGAATTAAAAGAAGAAATTATGCGAGATGCGCACAATTCGAAGTATTCCATTCATCCAGGAAGCACGAGAATGTATCGCGATTTGAAGGAAAACTTTTGGTGGCCGAATATGAAGAAGGAGATAGCAGAATGGGTGAGTAAATGCTACACATGCCAGTGAGTTAAAGCAGAACACCAACGTCCGAGTGGGTTATTGCAACCATTAGACATTCCAGAATGGAAATGGGAACATCTAGCGATGGATTTTGTGGTAGGACTACCGAGGACTAGGGCAAATCATGATGCGATATGGGTAATCATTGACAGACTTACGAAGTCGGCACATTTTCTACCAATTAATGAAAGATTTTCGCTCGACAAATTAGTGCACATGTATCTCAAAGAAATTGTGATGCGTCATGGAGTACCAGTATCAATTGTATCGGATCGAGATCCTCATTTCAATTCAAGATTTTGGAGACAATTCCAAGAATGTCTAGGAACGAAGTTGAATATGAGTACAGCTTATCATCCACAAACTGACGGCCAAAGTGAAAGGACAATTCAAACGATTGAAGACATGCTACGAGTTTGTGCGATCGATTTTGAAGGCAGTTGGGATGAACATTTACCCCTAGTGGAATTTTCTTATAATAATAGCTATCACGCCAGTATTGGAATGCCACCGTATGAAGCATTATATGGGAGGAAATGCAGATCACCCGTGCACTGGGATGAAGTTGGAGAACGCAAGATTTTGGGTCCAGAATTAATTCAGCAGACAAAAGAAAAGATTAATCTTATTCGAAAACGAATCGAGGCAGCACAAAACAGACAAAGCAGATATGCAAACCAAGCCAGGAAGGATATGGACTATCAGGAAGGAGAACACGTATTGCTCAAAATATCGCCATGGAAAGGATTGACCAGATTTGGCAATAAAGGGAAATTGAAGCCACGATACGTTGGACCATTTGAGATTTTGAAGAAAATTGGGAAGGTTGCGTACGAGTTAGCTCTACCACCCCATATGCAGCACATTCACAACGTATTTCATGTATCTATGCTTAAGAGGTATAATCCTGATACAAGGCATGTAATAGAGTATGAACCAGTAGAACTTCAGGCAGATTTGTCATATGTAGAACAGCCAATAAGAATTCTAGATAGGCAAGAGAGGGTATTAAGAAATAAGTCTGTGTCATTAGTGAGAGTTTTATGGAGAAACCCAGTGGTTGAAGAATCAACCTGGGAGCTTGAAAGTGAAATGCTAGAAAATTATCCTCAGTTATTTGCATAATTAGATTCTGAGGACAGAATCTTGTTAAGGGGGGGAGAATGTAACGACCGAGGAATTACGCTTGTATTATATTATAATAATAATAAATTATGTGTATTATTATGTGATTAAATGTGTTAAGTCGTTGAACCCTAACTGCTATGTATTATGTGTTGGTTGTTTTGATCCAAACGTGTTTTGGATATTTATTGAGCGTTCTATCGTCAGTTATATATATTATATCAAAACCTGTACAGCTCAAAACTATGTTTTAAAAGCCCGTATTTCAAACAAAATCATTGGCCCTATTTTGCCAAAAATGCCCTATACCGTATCGCTATTCTGAACCCTTAGACGTTTTACAAATTGACCTTTTTCGCGAAAAACGACTTTTTCCGGACCCCTTCGGGTACCAAAAACCCCACAAAAATCACATTTTTATTTTTATATGATTATGAAATTATCATATATCATTTTTCTTTGTATTTTTGTATTTTTGTATTTTTCACAATTTTTGGGAATTTTTAGTATTTATTTTGTATTTATTGGATATTTAAAAATTCATTATTAATACCCAAAAATTATAAAAATTGGGGCCAAATATTTTTATTAGGAGTGTAATTAGACCCTTAATTTTACTTAGGGGTATTATTTTCATAAATATAAATACCTGAATTATTATTAATTAAATCAGTTAATTATACTTAAAAATCAGAAAATAAAAAGAAAATCAGAAAAGGGAATTAGGGTTAGGGTTTTGTGAAGAACAGCAGCAGAATCAATCGCGAATTTGAGGGTGATTCCGGAGTCCAAATCGTTCATGTAAGTAGTCAAATTGAAGCTGGTGATTCGTAGTTTATGATTATGTAACCGTTTTTGTTGTTTGATTTCTTGATTTTTGATTTGTATTTTCGGGTTTAATTCTTGAATTCGGGTTTTGTGATTGAGTTGTTGTTGGATGTTTTGATGATTACGAGCAGTTAGATCGTTGTTTTGCGAGTCGAACGGCACCGGTTTCGTGCCTGTTGGTGTCCGTTTCTTGGTTGTCGGAGAAGCGGCGACGCCGCCGCTGTTCGTGTTCGCCGGTCTGGTTCGACGGGGAGGAAGGACGAATGAAAGAGGAGGACGTCCCTGTGGTGTTTTCGGTGAAGAACGAAGCAAAACCAGCTTGGAACCGTGGTGTTTGGACGTTGTTTTGGTTCGCCGGATTTTCACCGGAAAATCCCCGCCGGCGTCGGGTTTCTGGGCAGCCAGGAGTGTTCTTCGTCGACCCGGGTACGACCCGGTTCCAACCCGGAAATCGACCCGGGTTTGATCCCCAAAACCTGAAACCAATTCCCTGAATTGTGTTTTTGATTTATTAATTATTTATTTATATTTTAGTAAATCAAAATCAGATTTTAAAAATTCTAATAATTAATTAAAAATTAGTTCTAAATTCTGAAAAATAGTATTATTAATTTCTAAATTATTTTATTAATTTATAAATTCGAATTTAATTATTTAATTAATTATTTAATTATTTATCTAATTATTTATTAGTTATCTAATTAATTAATAATTAGGTAATTAATTAATAATTAGGTAATTAATTAATAAATAAGGATTAAAAATAATTAAATAATAAGATTAATAATTCGATAATTAGTTATTATTACGAGTAATGATTCGATAATGAGAATTATTATTCGAGCGATAGTTATTCGAATAATATTGTAGTGATTATTTGTATCGTATAATTAAATACCGATAATTAATTGATTAACGAATCGTATAAGTTTCAGTAATAATGTAATAGTTCGATAATTATGTGAGGATTGCGAGTAGCTCGTATTTATACGAGTAATTAATCGTTGAGTTAGATTATAATTCGAGCACATAGTAGATATTCGATAAATAGCGTATCCGTTAATAGAATCGATTGATTATTTGTAAATAATCGATCTAATCGAATAAATATCGATAAGTTATAAATATTATAATAAATTGTGATTAATCCTGATAATTAGAGATTTTTATTTTAGATTATTAAATAAGCAATTATTAATTATTTATTAGTTATTTATTTATTCAATATTTAAAAAGTGATTAATTATTTCGATAATTAATCACATAGTTTTCAATAAATCGTAACTTCTTCATTTTAACTCCAAAAATTATAAAAGAATTATTTTTGACTTTGATTTTTATTAAATAATTATTTAAAAATTATTTTAGGATTTAAAAGGTTGTAATAATTATCTATATTGAATAATAAATTGAATTATCAGTGTTTAATTCATAACAATTCAACCGTTAGTCCGATTTAAGTGAAACGAAGACCTCTAGACTCAGAAAAATGAGACGAATCCAATAAAAATAGTTGTAAGTTATAATTTATTCTGAAAAAGAGTGGTTTGGTGATAACTGATAGTTCGTAGGTCCTAGTAGGGATATAATTGAGCCGAATAAATCCCGAAAAATTATAATAAAATCAGATAAGACTAGTAATGCAGGTATAAGCCTAGAATTGATTCTAAAAATAATTATAAATCTAGAAATTAATTGTGTGCTTTACGTGTTACGTGTTATATGTGATTATGTGCATAAATGTGTTGTGTAAATATATGTATATATATGCGAGTCAGATAGAAACGCATGGGTAGACTGATAAGGTTGCGTGATATCAATTCAAGATACACGTATGTAGTAAATTATCTAAACACCTATCTTTCCATGATTTGTTCAGTGTTAGCAAGGCAGAGCAAGCTAGGGTCAGAAGGCAGTAAGTTAAACCAGGTTAAGTACGCGCAAGGCAAGTTTTTTCCCCTATTCTAAATTCAGAATAGTGAATTATATTTCTTTTCTATCATATCAATTCTCTTTGATAATCATTATTCATATGCACTGTTGTCCATTTATTATTACTTGTTCCAGTTTCATTTCAATTCTTGATTTACCCAATTTATTGAATTCCCTGTTCATATTTCAATTCTTTTACCCTACATATATTCTGGTATATCCTGGTGTTGGGATATATCAATAGCATACCGATTGTTCCGGATGCTCAGCCTTGGACTGGATGGTTACTATAAAGGCTGGGTTTTTCCCAGACCATTAATTAATAGACCATAGTTGCCTGAGTACTCCTTATGTTGGTTGGGTCTATGCAGTTGGGTATAGATCCGCACTATATTCTGACTGATCAGCAGATTATAGTGCATATGTTGGTTCTTGTTTCCAGTCTTGTTCATTTGGCACTCGCCATCATTGGCAAATTATTATCATATACAGATACAGATGGTTGTTCAAACCAGCAGCTTATTGGTTCATTTATTTCTCTCTCTTTATAATATATATATATATATTGTTGCAGGCTTGTTGAGCAATTTTGGCTCATTTCTTTTATTGTCACTCCTATTGTTTTACAGTTAAGGTAGAGAATGAAACCCATCAGGACCCGCATAGTCAAGAAGCGAGTCAAGCAGCGGGACCCTCTTATACCAAGAGTGTTCCTTCCTATTCCCGAAGAGAGCTTTGAATTGCCAGATCAGGTGTAGCAGGATAAGTAGTAATGTTGGGTTGAATAAAAGTTTTGTGTAGTTTGAATAAAAGATTGCGTAGTGAAACTGTAGATAGAATAAAGTTTTGTAATAAAGAGAATTCTTGAGACAGGTTTTATTTAGTTGGGTTTGTAATAAAGTGTAGTGCATGATTCTTGTTTCCAAACTCAACCCTTAAAAGATCCTGAGTAGTGATAGTTCGGGGTAATTATTATATTAATATTTCACTTGTGCAGGTATAGTTGGTAATTGTTGTTAATAATGCCCCAAATCTATACCCCGGATTTGGAGGGTGTTAAACGAAGGAACGACTAAGACATCCGAGGAGACTTCAGATAGTGGTTCCGAGGAATCTCAGCCTTCCAAGGCCTAAGTTTTTTTTGTTGTATATCTTCTTTTTGAACTTCATTCATATCAGAACTTGTTACCCTTCGGGGTTATATTTCATATGTTGCTTTCTTGCCTCTTTCTATTTTAACTTTACAATCTTAATATGCATTTGAACTTTAAACATCCTTAGATTGAAATAATTTCAAACTCTTAAATATGAAGTCTGGTTTTCCAAAACCTTACACAGCATGGGTTCGACCCTAATCAACAATAACTAGACAATGTAAATTTTACTGGAATATAAAATCCTACGCAAGCAAAGCTTCAAGGTGCTTTTAAACCTACTTGTCACAATGACAAGTGAGAATATTACTTCACCTATCTTACACGTAGTAAACCTTCAGGTTTTGTGCGTGCCAGGTTCTCGGGACTTCAAAACCATCCATAGTCTCCAGCTTGTAGATTCCTCTACCCTGAACGCTCTTGACTCTGTACGGCCCTTCCCAATTCGGGGCAAGTTTTCCTTTCTGTCCGACACCAGAAGCCTCTATTTTTCTCAAGACTAGGTCACCTTGTTTGAAAAACCTCTCTTTAACCATTAGGTTGTAGTAGAATGAAGCCTTTTTCTGATATTCTACTATCTTTGCATGTGCTTTATCTCGCACTTCATCGATTAAATCCAGGGCTAACCTCTGCCCTTCCTCATTTTCTTCTGCATTGAAAGCCTGAATCATTGGAGAGGAATGTGATATCTCTACTGGAACTACTGCTTCTGCCCCATATGCCAACATGAAGGGAGTTGCTCCTGTCGTGACTCTACAGGTAGTCCTGTAGGCCCATAATATTGGAAGTATTTCATCCACCCAATTATTTCTTGACTTCTCGATCCTCTTCTTTAGTCCATCCAGGATTATCCGATTTGCTACCTCTGTTTGCCCATTGGCTTGCGGGTGAGCCACAGAGGTGAATCGTAACTCAATTTTATTTTCTTCACAATACTTCTTGAATTCCTCATTATTGAATTGTGTTCCATTGTCAGTGACGAGGATACGGGGAATTCCATATCGGCACATAATGTTTTCCCACAGGAACTGTGCAACCTGCTTAGTTGTGATTTTGGCCAAGGGTTTGGCCTTCGATCCACTTGGTGAAATAATCAATGGCTACAATCAGAAACTTCCTTTGTGTCGTGGCCATAGGAAAAGGCCCTAGAATATCCATCCCCCACATAGCAAAGGGAATAGGCGAGTTGATAGAGGTCAGCATCTCGGGGGGTTGTCTAAAAACTGGTGCATGCTTCTGACAGCGATCACACTTCTTCACATATTCTTTGGCATCAGCCATCATTTCTGGCC
The DNA here is from genome assembly GCF_009905375.1 of Apium graveolens. Classification (NCBI taxonomy): domain Eukaryota; kingdom Viridiplantae; phylum Streptophyta; class Magnoliopsida; order Apiales; family Apiaceae; genus Apium; species Apium graveolens. The sequence goes on from NC_133650.1 coordinate 172,011,365, forward strand.
AATAGAAGCCTAAACGGGTTATCTTATGAGCCAAGGCCCTGCCCCCCAAGTGTTGCCCACAAATACCTTCATGCACTTCCTCAAGAGCCAAGCGTGCCTCGTCGGGCCTGAGACACCTCAAGTAAGGAACCACGAAAGATCTCTTATACAGAATTCCATCTATCAAGGAGTACCTTAGTGCTCGAATAGTTAACTTCCGTGTCTCAGTTGCATCGCTTGGCAACCAACCGGTATGAATGTGAGCCTTGATGGGATCAATCCATGACGTCCCCAAGCCTATGGGAGCCACAAGCTTAACATCTATGCTTCGTGTCTTCAAAACACGGAAGTACACACTTCCTGAACTTTCTTCAATCTCAGATGAAGCAAACTTTGATAGCGCATCTGCCTTAGCATTTTCTTCCCTTAGAATGTGTTCAACATGGAAGTCATTAAATTGGGTCATCAAAGCCCTTACTAGGCGTACATACTTAGCCATCGTATCATCCCTTGCCTCAAATTCTCCCTTTACCTGGGATATGATCAGCTTTGAGTCTCCGCGGACCTTTAAGTTTTTGACTCTAAGTGTCCCAGCTAGACCAAGGCCAGCTATCAGGGCTTCATATTCTGCCTCATTATTTGTTGTTGGGAAGTCTAGCTTCATAGCATACTCAATTAAGAACCCATCAGGGCTTTGCAAAACCAATCCTGCTCCACTGGAGTTTGTTTTTGATGCTCCATCAAATTAGAGAACCCAATATTCTTTCTCATCCTTCTCTTTGCCCCATTATCGACTCCCTTGTCTTGAGGTATGGCATCTTCCTGCCCCCCGACTTCTTGGTTGGGTATGGTACATTCCACCACGAAGTCAGCTAGTGCCTGGGTTTTTATTGCCGTACGTGGCTTATACTTGAGATCGAACTCTCCCAGCTCTATTGCCCACTTAATCAGTCTCGCACTTGCCTTGGGACTGTGAATGATATTTCTCAGGGGCTGATTTGTTAGCACTTCAATCTGGTGAGCTTGAAAATAAGGACGCAGCTTTCTTGAAGCCATTGCCAAGGCTAAAGCGAATTTCTCAATAGTTGAATAATTCAACTCAGCACCATGCAAAATTTTGCTGACATAGTATACGGGTTTCTGGACTTTCAGTTCCTCCTTAACCAACACCGCACTCAAGGCGCTCTCTGAAACAGCCAAGTACAAGAATAAAACTTCACTCAGAACTGGCTTGGCCAACAACGGGGCCTGGCCCATATACTTCTTTAACTCTTCAAATGCCTTCTGATTTTCCTCACTCCATACAAAGTCTTTGATGTTCTTTAGTGACTTGAAGAATGACAAGCACTTGTCTCCTGACATGGAGATGAATCGTCCTAGCGCAGCAACCCTTCCTGTGAGCTTCTGAACATCCTTGATAGTTTTTGGTGGTTCCATGTCTAGGATCGCCTTTATTTTATCGGGGTTAGCCTCAATTCCCCTTTTTGAGACCATCAATCCCAAGAATTTTCCAGATCCTACTCCGAAAGCACACTTCGTAGGATTCAACATCATCTTGTGGTACCTCAGGACCTCAAAAGCTTCCCTCAAATGGGTTATGTGATCAGTCTTTACTAGACTCTTGACTAACATGTCATCAACATAGACTTCCATAGTCTTACCAATAAGATCCTTAAAAATTTTGTTTACCAACCTTTGATAGGTGGCTCCTGCATTCTTGAGACCAAACACCATAACAAGATAACAATAAACACCAAAGTCAGTGATGAATGATACCTTTGGAATGTCATCCTTATGCATTTTGATCTGGTTGTATCCGCTAAATCCATCCATGAAACTCAGCATCTCATGTCCAGCAGTGACATCAATCAAAGTATCAATTCTTGGCAGCGGAAATTAGTCTTTAGGGCATGCATCATTCAGATCAGTAAAGTCTATACACATCCTCCACTTTCCATTAGCCTTCTTCACCATTACAGGGTTTGCTAACCACTCTGGAAATTGAATCTCCTCAATGAAACCAGCCTCTAAAAGCTTTTCTACTTCCTGTTTTATAGCCTCTTGTCTTTCCGGGGCAAAATTTCTTTTCTTTTATTTCACTGTCTTCCGGATTGGATCCACGTTTAGCTTGTGAGTAATAACCTCCGGGTCTATGCCTGGCATATCAGCTGCTGACCATGCAAAGACATCGCTATTTTCTTGCAAAAATTCCACCAACTTCCCTCTAAGGGGCTCCTTTAATGTGGCTCCAATGAAAGTCATCCTCTCAGACTTCTCGGGGTCTAAAGGAATAGAAACCAAGTCTTCTGCTGGCTTTCCTCTCTTCTCATCATTTTCTCGAACATCCATATCTTCAATAGGAAGAACCTGCCCCCCGGCTCCATCTACCCTCAAAGAGGCCATATAACAACTTCTAGCCATTTTTTGATCTCCTTTCTCTTCTCCAATCCCGTTCCGGGTGGGAAACTTCATGACTGAATGATAGGAAGAAGGGAGTACCTTGAAGGCATGTATTCCTGTTCTTCCCATGATGGCATTATAGGTTGAACTAGCTTTTACCACCACAAAGTCCAACATCTGCGTTGCTTGCCTTGGTTCCGTACCTATGGTGGTTGGCAACTTGATTATCCCTTCTACAGGACATTCTACTCCATCAAATCCATATATCGGCATGTCGGTTGGTGTTAACTGGGAATCGTTATACCCCATTTTTAGAAAGGCGTCATGGAGCAAGATATCCACAGAAGCACCATTATCCACAAGGACCCTCTTGACCGGGCTATTTCCTATTATCAGGTGTTATGACCAATGGGTCGTCATGAGGAAACTTGACTCCCTCTAGGTCAGAATCATCAAAAGCCAATATTACTTCTGTCCTGGCCCTTTTCGGGGCTTCTCCAACAATATGCATAACCTCTCTAGTATATGCCTTTCTGGAAATTTTGGACAATCCAGCAGCAGTTGGACCTCCAAAGATCGTGTTTATCACAGGCCCTCGAGGTATCGGCCCTCCATAAATGGTGTTTATAACTGGTCCTCTAGGCTGGGGGTTTCGTCCCTGATCGTCTTGGTCCCTCCTACGATCCTCAAAGTTCTTCCTTCCATTATTATTCCTATCCCCTCCTTCTCCAGTGTATTTTTTCAATCTTCCTTTTTGAATGAGGAACTCAATTTCATCTTTCAGCTGCCTACACTCATCGGTGTCGTGACCAATATCTTTGTGAAATCTGCAATATTTGCTTTTGTTTAGCTTGGCAGGATCGGCCTTCAGGGGCTTAGGCCAACGAATATCTCGATCTTTCTCGATTTCCATCAAGATCTGGCTTCTAGGAGCATTCAGCTTAACGTATTCGGTGAACTTTTGCCCAGGTCCTCCCTTTTTGGGGGTTGAATCAGGGTTTTGCTCGGTTAAAGGATACTTGTCCTTAGCGATATACTCCAGATCAGTTTTTCGCTTCTTGCCTCCGGTGGGCTCATTACTTACTACGGTCTTCCTCATGCTTTCTTCAACTTTGATATACTTCCCTGCCCTCTCCTGGAGCTGCAACATGCTTTCAAGGGGGCGTTTGGCCAGAGACATCTTAAAAAACTCATCCCTAGTGCCTTGTTACAGTGCTATCATGGCTACCTTATCATCAAGGTCCGGGACTTTTAAAGCCTCCTTTGTGAAACGATTTAGGTAACCTCTCAAGGATTCCTTAGCTCCCTGCACAAGACTCATAAGAGATGCTGAACTTTTCTCATGGACTCTTCCACTGATGAATTGCTTAATAAAAGCCTGACTTAATTCTCTGAATGATCTAATAGAATTTGGGGGCAAGCGACTGTACCATCTTTGAGCCATACCCGACAGGGTTTGAGGGAAGGCCCGACACTTTATAGCATCATTCACGGGTTGCAGCAGCAGTGCATTAGAGAATGTCCTAACATGATTAGCGGGGTCACCCGTGCCATCATAGGCTTTGATAGTGGGCATCTTGAATTTTATTGAGATATGGGCATTCATTATCTCTTCTGTGAAGGGTGGAGTTGGATCATCAGGATCTCCAAGGGGAAGGAGATTGCTTGGATCAGTTCTTGGGACGACAGCCCTTCTTCGTACCGGACCATCCAGGTCTATGACAGGAGGAGGATTTCTCCCCCTAGGAGGTATCTGGGGTCTGGTGGCCTGGTGAGCCTCCAAATCACGCCTCAGCCTTTGGATCTCAGCCTCATGAGCCCTGATCCTTTCCTGCACTTTTTGGGGATTCGCCCCTGGGGTGCTTTGAAGACGTTGCCTTCCATCGGCCATTGGCTCTTTGCCAGGACGCCTCCTTCTCGGGGCCACTTCATCATCCGAAGATTCGGAGTCTCTCTCAGTGTAAGGACCAGAAAATTCCCGATCTTCGGGGATAGGAGCCAAACCTCGTATATAGGGGGGCGATTACCCTCGTGCCTCACTTCGCCCAGCATATCCACTTCCTCCAACCTCGGGCTAAAGGGGAATCCCATAAGGGGGGTTAGTAGTAACAACAGTTGAGTATTCATTTCCGAGGGGTCGGGAATTCACAGGTATATGTACTTGTTGAACTTGAGGATTCGTACCTTGAATAGTTGGGGGAGTCGTCCCTTGTGGCTGAGGTTGAGTTGCCCCTTTCTGGGCTTCCCCTTGAGTAGATGCATAAGTTGAGTAGGGAGGAATCTCCACGGTTGACAAAATCACCTGGGTTGTCCCTGATGGTGTTCCTTCCTCCAGAGCTCTAATTATTCTCCGTGTTCTCGCCATGGTTGTTGTTGTGATTCCCACAGACGGCGCCAAATGTTATGGATTAAAACTAATATATATAATTGCTGTGTTTAATAATAAGGAACGTGAGCTTCAAGGCTCGATTTGACTGCTCTTGTGTTTCGTGACTTAATCTGCCTTAACAAGATGCCTACGTACCTTGCTGATTGCCAAGGATCAAGTCAAAAAACGTAGTTCTGATCTGTGGGGTGAGGCCCCTTATATAGATGTTGGGAGTCCTTGAATTGGACTTGGTATAGGAGACTTGGTGGGCAAGTCTCATAATTAGAATGGACTTTGGAGTCCTAGATAGTAGGAAATTGATTCCTTATCCTTTTAGGTCCCCTTGAGGCTAATCTATAAGGATTTATATCTTTATCGGGACTCTTCTCAATAGCTGATTTTTCCCTTATTATTTAATTACGAAATTAATTAATAATCAGGGCTTTTGGGCCTTCTTTATTCCATCAGGCCTGATCTGGTCCATCAGGCTTAACCTTTCTGGTCTGAGTATCATATATCTTTTTATTGGGCCTAGCAGCCCACACCTTGCAGTATTTAATTATACTATCATAATTTATTTATCCCTATCAATAGGAAACACAAAATCATCTATTTCGTTACGGGAACCACTCAATCAAAATCAGATATATAATTGGACGAATCCAAGGGATAGCTGATCAGTGTATCCCACCACAAACCTGTTCCGGAACTCAGAGACTAGCTAGGTCTCTGTCATGCTGGACTTAGCGTTTAAATAGGGCGCGCAACCAACGTAGCCTCTTACGCAAACCCGTTGGGCGTTACGGGCCTCTTACGCAACCATCCAATATCTGATCCGTTTTATCCAGTTTCCAAAATCACTTGTACCTATCTCTTTTAAAACAATTATATCACAGCACAGCTTCCAAAATCTTTCCCGTTTTAATCACAATCTAGAGATAGGCATTTTCAGAAGTCACTTTTCCCCCAAAAACATAAGTTAATAAAACATATTTAAACACGGGGGATACGTAACTTAAAATGTTCTGTTCCATTACGTAAATTAAATCAACAATTATTCATATATACTGAACTGTAAAAGATTTGTTCAGTGGTACTTGCCTTGGGAAGCTTTTCAACTAACCCTAGCTCGACTTTAAACTGACCTTAACTCTCGAGTCCTTCGAATAGAACCTACAAAATCGAAATATCCTAGGTTAGAGGAATAGTTATGCTTGACATATCCTCGCTAGACAAATTAACCAGCGATAACGATTCCTGACTCATACTTATATGTATAATATTGTACATGTAATAGTAATACACATAACAATCAGGGTTCGAGTCGTATTTATTTAGATATATACGCTCGACTCGCACTTAAAATAATTTTCAGAAAATTTGGACAGTGACTCCTCCATTTATAGACTTACCCGTCGAAACATCATCGACGTCAAATTCCCAACAAATCACACAGAGCTATATACACACACATAATCACACACGCATATATATATACGTATATATTGGAACAAAACTGAACATGGAGCCAAGATATCGGAAAACGAGAGAGGCAGCGGCCGGAATCGCGGAGGAGACAGGCGGGGAAGAGAAGAACGAAAAGAGAGAGGGAAGAAAGAGAGATGGAGAGAGAGCTACAGAGAGAGAGAGATCGAGAGCTGTGAGAGAAAGGGGAGAGAGAGTCGAGAGACAGAGAGGGTGAGACGAGAGAGAAAGAGATGATGTTAATCAACAAAAACAAATTTTAGCTGCCACACTTCTTCCTGTTAAGTCGCGTGTCCAATAAAAGGGACATGTGGCTATTTCCTGGACTGAAACCCGATTTATAACACCGAATCGTAAAATTGATGATACATACCGTGCACGAGAATCCACCGAAAAAATCTCAAAATAACTCCAAAGTTTTATAAATATCCCGAAATTAATAAAACATAAGTTTCGAAATCTTTAAATAAGTTTTGAAAGGCAATTTAAACCCTCATTTTAACGATTAAACGAAACGATGCGCGGGTGAATTTAATCCCAAAAATCTCCAAAATAATTTTAAAATTCTCAGAATGTTAAAAACTTAATAAAATATGAGTTTCATAATTTTTTAAGCATTTCTGAATTAATTACTGATTTTACAAATAAATGCAATCAGAAAATCATTTAAGGATAAATAATTAATGAAATATTGATTTCTAAATTTTATAAATTCCTAAAAATAATTATTGAAATTATAAACTCATAAAAATAATTTCAGAGACATCCAAATATTTATGAGAATAAATTTGCCATAAAACCACTTTTAAAAGTGAATCAAAAGTAATATGGTTCAACAAACAATTATACGAATAATCCTTGCAGACCAGCAATCACATATAAATAATAGTACACAAGCCATAACTGCCAGAATCAATATACACCATTTTTATAATTAATTACACAATAATTACACCTTTAAATAATACAAAAATATACGAGTCGTTATAGAAATCCTTTACAAATCTTCGATAATATCCTTCTAGCCCAAGAAAACTTCTCAGTTCTGTCGGAGTCTTTGGTTGCTCCCACTTAAATACAGCTTCAATCTTTATAGGGTCTACCTTGATACCTTCCTTGCTTACCACATGTCCAAGGAACTTCGCATACAGTTATTTTTCTCTTAACCTTTGAAGTGCAATCCTTAGGTGTGTTGTGTGATCTTCTTGAGTCTTTGAGTAAATGAGGATGTCATCAATAAATACAATAACAAACTTATCCAAGTACTCCTTATACACCCGATTCATTAAATCCATAAAAGCCGTTGGTGCATTGGTCAATCCGAACGATATCACTTAGAATTCATAATGGCCATACCTTGTTCTAAATACAGTTTTGGGTATATCTTCAGGCTTGATCTTTAGTTGGTGGTAGCCAGATCTTAGGTCGATCTTTGAAAAACAACATGCTCCTTTAAGCTGGTCAAATAAATCGTCAATCCTCGGCAAAGGATACTTATTCTTCATCATCAACTTGTTCAGCTCCCTATAGTCAATACACAGCCTCATACTTTCATCCTTCTTCTTTACAAATAATACTGGAGCACCCCACGGAGAAACACTTGGTCGGATGAATCCTTTATCTAACAGTTCTTGAAGTTGCTTGGCCAATTCCTTTATTTCCACTGGAGCCATTCAGTATGGAGCTTTGGAAATTGGTTCTGTTCCTGGTATCAAATCAATGGAGAACTCTATTTCTCGATCAGGTGGTAATCCTGGCAATTCTTCTGGAAAGACGTCGGGATATTCTTTTATTATTGGAATCTCATCTAGAATAGGTGTCTCTTTCTTGGTGTCCACCACATGAGCCAAATATGCTTCGCATCCTTCCCTTAATAATTTCTTTTTCTGCAGTACTGAGAGAAACTTTTTGTCCTACTTTTGTCCTTGATAGCTTATCCTTACATTATCTTTTCTATACATAACAACTCTCTTTCTCTTGCAATCAATACTTGCCTTATACAAAGACAACCAATCCATGCCAAGAATAATATCAAATTCTCCTAACTTGAAAGGTATTAGGTCGGAGGGAAAAGAATGACCTGAAATCTCTAATGAGCACTTAGGGCAGAATTGGCTTACAGGTACCTTATCTTGATTGGCCATTTCTATGGTCAAAGGTTCATCTAAGTCTTCCAACATCAATTTCATTTTATTTACATAGTTTAGGGATATGAAAGATTTAGACGCTCCTGAATCAATTAGAACATTAACAGGCATGAAATTAAGAGAAAACGTACCTGCAACTACATCGGAATCCTGAGTCGTGGATTTTTTTAGTCATTTTGAACGTTCTAGCTCTAGCTGTACTTGTTGCTGGTCCTTGAGATGCACTTCCTCCTATACTACCCTAGGTAGCTAATTTTCAATTCCTAGCAATATGCCCCACTTTGCCGCAGCTGAAATAAGTTACTCCTTGGTTCTCAGATTTGCACTCAATGGAATAATTACCTTTCTGGCCACACTTGAAACAGTTGACGTTCTCTCTGCACTAACCATTGTGCTTCTTTCCGCATGTCTTGCAATCGATCACCGACTTGCTGAATTTGGTCGGGGTAGAACTAACTGAGGTAGTACTGGGCCTAGCTTGTGGGAAATTTTGCCTCCTGAATATCCTGTCTTTGTTCCTTCCAAACCGTTGCTGAAACTTCTGGCTTGCTCCTTCTTGTTCTGACTTTGCAGACCCACCTTCAAACTTTCTCTTTTTCACACCTCTTTCTTTAGCAGCTAACCTCTGGTCACTTTCTATCACTAAGGCAGCCTGAACTACCGAAGTATATGTCTTGAGTTGTAGAGCTACAACTCCACTCCTAATCTCTGGCTTTAATCCTTGTTGATTACGCTTTGCTCTCTGAGCCTCGAAACTTACATACTCTCGTGCTATACGAGCCAACTCTGTGAACTTGGCTTCATACTGCGTGACACTTCTGTCTCCTTGCTTCAATTCCAAAAAGTCCATCTCCATCTGGTTCTAGAGACAATCTAGAAAATATTTTTCCAAGAAAAGTTCTGTGAATCGGGTCCAGGGAATAGGACCTTCTCCTTCCAATGCTCGCGTAGACTCCCACCAATAGTTCGAATCATTCCTCAAAAAGTAACTAGCATAGTCTGTCCTTAAATCCTCACTCACCTAGGTGAGAGTGAAAGCCTTCTCCATTTCCTTCAAACAGATCCTGGCAGCAACAGGATCTACTTCAGCTTTGAAATCTGGGGATTTCACAGCCTGGAAAGATTTAAAACTAATAGCTTGGGTTGTACCCCTCAATTGGTGCTGCTGTTGGATCTGCAGTTGCTGCTGTTGGATTTGTTGTTATTGTTGTCATTGTATGAGCTGTTACTGCTGTTGTTGTTGCTGAAATTGTTGTTGATGTTGCTGGAATTGTTGTTGCTATTGGGTCAGCTGAGTAGACTGCTGACGCAACAAATCTATCAATTCACTCATGGAAGGATCCCCAGTAGATCCGTTGTTGGGTTGAGGATTCTTCTTTCATGGCATTCTCATGAAACATAGCAGTCATATATAAGAAAAATGGGATTTTCCAAACAGTTTATACATATGTATTAGGAGAGTGCTGCCACTAAAAAAATATCCTCATCCTGAGTAAATGGTTAAATTCTAGAAATACCAGCAACAGAAGAAACAATAATAGTAACAACAGTAATAACATGAAAACTGAACAACATAATAAAGCAGCTACTATATAACAACCATACAGAAATCCAACTGGTACAACTGATATCCAACTACTAGATAATCCGAGTACACAAAAAATTGGCTGATATAACAACCTCTTGGATATATTTGAGTTGTCATGTATAATATGTTTCATGTTTAGATTTCTATCTTAACAAACAGGAAATATCAGTTCTTACTGGAATCAATACTTACTGGAAGTCAGGACTTAATGTCATATCAGGACTTAAGGTCATATCAGAATTTATGTACGGGAGGACTAACAGTTAAGGAAGGAAGCTGATTTACAGGAAAGATATAACGACTCGTGTATTCTTTTTGATTTATTTAATTATGCAATTATGGAAATTATTAAATAAATAAGATATGTGTGTTGGTTTTGACTGCTATGTGTTGTTTGATTAGTATCCATATGTGAATTATAGTGTACCGGGTTGTCCGCGCGATTAATTATGGGATCGTATTGAATTGTTTTCACTTTCAAAAGTGGATTTAGTGCAAATTTATTTGCATAAATATTGGGAATGTTTCTAAAATTGTTTTTATGATTTTATAATTACAATAATTATTTTTAGGATTTTGTAAAATTGAGAAATCAATATTTCATTAGTTATTTATCTTTAAATGATTTTCTGAGTATGTTTAATGGTAAAATTCATATTTAATTCTAAAATTCTTTAAAAATTATGAAACTCATATTTATTTAAGTATGAAATATTCTGAGAATTTTAAAATTATTTTGGAAATTTTCGGGATTAATTTCACCTGCACGTTGTTTCGTTTAATTGATAAAAGCGGGTATAAGTGGCATTTCAAAAATTTTGTTAAAATTATGAAAATTACATTTTTATTTACTTCGGGATATTTATAATATCATAATATTATTTTTGTGATTTTCTGAAATTTTTTTAAGTGCAACTCATTTCGTTAATTGCGAATTGCGAGTACGAGTTACGTTTTAATAATGCTTTAAAAATTATGAAAATTTTATTTTATTAGTTTCGGGATTTTTAGAAAATTTTAAGACTATTTCTGTGATTTCCTGAATCTGTTTTAAATACGACTCGGTTCGCTAAAATTAAATTTCAGATTAAAAATTGGGCTGCCAGAAGGTTATATTTATCTTTTAGGCTACGTGTGCAATTTATATGCAATCTGGGCCACGTGTTGTTTGTTTGTGGGTTTAACTGAAAGGGGGAATAAACTAAAGTAAAGATAAAAACACATAAACACGCACACGGGGGAGGGGTTATATCCTTTCGCCGGATTATTTCCTCCTCGTGTCTGTAATTCTGGTAAGGCAGCCATGCGAGTTCCGATTTCACTTTTTCCAACCTTGTTTCTCCAGTATGGTGTATGTGTATACAGTATATGTGTATGTATATATGTCGTCATTCTTCTTCATTTTTCCGGCCGCCTGTTGCCGCCGATTCTCCGGAGAGGCGACGGTGGGAGGATTATTCCGGAATGTGTGCTTATATGCTGTTATTGGTTCACTCGGTGTATTCATAACTGTTTATTTGTGCAATTATATGGGTTGGTGTCGCTGCTGGTTTACCCTGTCGCTGCAATGGTTGTTCGACTGTTCTTTGTTTCTTTTTCCATTTCCGCGCGTGAGGCGCGTACGACTGTGGATCATATTTTTTATATATTATTTTCTATGCAGGAATGGTTGATTGATTGCGTGAAATAAAATTTACTGTTTTGGTGTGAAATTAATGAATAATCTGCGGAATCGGTCTGGACACCTGAATTATTCGGGCACCGATAGATTTCGCCGCCGTCAGCAATGAACATCAGTGAGCTGACGGTGGTGTTATTCCTAGTGGACTAACAATGAGATTTACAGAAGGGGGGTTGAATGTAAATCTCAAAACTTTTTCAAGTTTTGAGCAGTTTATGAAAGTTGTGTGTTCAAGAAGAACAAGTGTGTGAATTGCTTTAAGCTAATACAGACAGATATATATTCAAGCACAAATGTAAAGAACACAACAGACCTTAAAAACTTTTCTGGTGGATTTGTTGTTCCACCAGAGATGGTATTTTAGAAAATCTGTGATTAAACAATGTTGATCACAGCTGCATCCTAGTACAAACTAGATGAATTTTCTCTCAATATTTTTCTAAACAGCTCTGGAAAATCTCTTTTCTAATTACTAGCTTCTACTTGGTTTATATATTACCAAGTGTACAAGTGAAGAACAATATAAAATACAGTAATAAAATAAGATCTTCACTTGCTACTTTTCCTGTTCACTCCAGTACTTTGTTGACTATTGCATCTTTGTACTAAAGAAGAACGGCTGCTTTTTCTGTTGTTCCTGAAATTCGGCTACCACATCTCAGTTGTCTCTATCAACCCATGTGCCTCTGTTTGTAGGTACAACTACCCCTTATCAACGGCTAATCATCAGAACATCCGTTGAAGCTTTCATCCGTTGATGCACTCATCCGTTGAAGGATGTTATCCGTTGAAGCTTTCATCCGTTGATGCACTCATCCGTTGAAGGATGTTATCCGTTGATGACTTTATCCGTTGAAGCTTTAGAGACATCCGTTGAAGCTTAGCTTCTCATCCGTTGAAGGTCTTTAAGTCATCCGTTGATACCACTTCACTTATACAAAATTACAAGGCATGAAGTATTTACAATTGGCCTTCCTATCTGCATATCATCTAGTAGTCAACATGACTCATAGTTTCTCTCAACTTCCAAGAATTACATTTTAAATACAGAGACTGAAATATGCTACAGCACTAGACTTATTTCTAAGTAAAGCTACACCATCAACGGATAGCCAAAGTGGTCTTATCCGTTGAGGCTACAGACACTAAATTTCTACTTAAGTATTTTGTTAAACATATCATCAAACTAATGCACATACATTCCTAACAATCTCCCCCTATTTATGTCTATAAGAATTGTAGGCATAAATTCAGGGTTAACTTGATGATAACAAAACACTTAACAGATATATGAATTGAAACTAAGTAGAAATTTAAAAATGCTGCAAAAGTGTATGTACTAAGAGGTAATTGAAGATTTACAGTGTTTCCAAGGACACTCCTTTAGTCTGAGCAAATCATCTTTTTCTTCTTTGTTCCCTGGTTTTCTTTCCTAGCCTTTTGTCATTTTCCTCAATTTGGAGTTGGAGTTGTCTGAAGAATTCAGCTTCATCTTCAACACTGACATCCAACTTAGATTGCATTTCTTTGAGAGTTTCATTGCTGGCAATCTTGAGTTGGTCTTCAAGTCTGAAAAATCTTCTGACTCCTTTATCATCTCTAAATTCCATCAACCAATGAGGTGATTTGTGAATTTTCATTTCCCTTTCTTGAATGAGTAAAGTCCTGGGTAAAGCATTGGGCTCCCTCCAAGTTTTCCTTATATTGGTTATCTTGTTGAGAATTTCAGTCTTGGCAGTTCTGGTAAAGCCAGAATCCTTTTGTATAGCTGAAAAGACTCTAATCAAGGTAGAGTAGCCTTCATCCAGAATCCTGTGGAGAGGCCATGTTCTTTCCCCAGCTCCTTTATATCTGAACACTAATCTCTCTGGTAGCTGTCTGTAGGCAGCTATTCCCCTTACATCCTCCAGCTCATCCAGATAGAGTTCAATGTCTGAAATTTCTTTTATGTCACAGATGTGAACATAATCATCTTTAGAAATGGGTGACTTAGGCTTAGGTTTTTGTTTTTGAGTGAATTTCTTAGAGGTTATGGGAAGTGTAGATTTTGGTTTTCTTTTCTGTTTCTTTGGTAGTGGAAGAGTGGTTAGAAAGGTAGGCAATTTGATAGTGTCCCAATCAATAGGTTCATCTTTTGGAATGATTGGTTCACCATGGATGTTTATTGTGGGATCAGCAACAAGGGGTTCAGGTATGGAAGGTAGTGGTTTAGATATAGATTTGGTTACTTCAGTGTTATCTCCACTCCTTCTATGTGCCTTGGCCTTTCTTCTGTTTCCCTTCTGCCATTCCTCTCTTTCTTCCACACTCTCACCAAATATACTCCCTAAAACCTCATCTAGGTTTGTAGTCTTGTCTTCACCCCTGACTTCAATCCCTTTTTCTTTTTCAACTAGACTTGACTTTAGCTGTTGTTCAAGCTTTGCTTGTGCTCTTTTGTCAGCCTTTAATTGCTTGTCTTCTTCCTTCTTGGCTATTGAGAATTTGGGATGTCCTTGCATCACACATATGCTCTTTCCCTCTCTAATGATAATAGCTCTATTTCTCCTTACAGCCTCATCCATGGTCTTTTTGAGATAAGCAATACTCCTGCCTAAAATCTTGTTCTCATCAGCTTTTGGAGGAGGAAAGTCCACTTCTTTTAAAGGATTCTTTGTTGAGTCCTTATTGGATCTTTCATTGGGCTTGAGAATTATAGCTTGTAGTTCTTTGGAAGAAGCTTCTCCATCCTTATGACTCCCTACTGGCATGAGCTTCATGTTGATTGGTTCAATTTTTGTGCTGTATTTCACAGATGTTGATTTGTCTTGTGTAGAACCAAACAACAGTTGCAACCTTTCATCAATTCTCCTCCTTTGCTCTTTCACTTGAATTTCAGCTGCTGCTAGCTGAATCAAATCAATTCCATCAGGCTTGCCCTTGATTTGAATGATTGGAGAAGTAGTGATGGCAGGAACTAGCACTTTAGATATGTTGACTTTTGTAGATGGCTCTCCTTCCCCTTCCCTTTTACTCTCCCCCTTTTTGTTATCATCAAGGAGAGGGGTCAAGCCTTGTGCTTTTGCCAGCTGCATTAGGAGACTGGTTTGAGATTGTTGATTGTGAAGAATGGTGGCCACAGAATCTTCAATAACTTGAACTCTGTCTTCTAACTTGGCCAACCGTTTTTCAGTAACAGATTCTTTCTTCAATCTCAAAACCAAGTCCTGCAATGTACCATAGGGCATGACTGAATCCAATTTTTCTGAAGTATAGGTTTTCAAGTCAGCAATATCCTTCCTGAGATCATCCATACTCAGATTCTGCTTCACTTGCTGTAGCTTCATGAGATGCAGTGAGTCCAGGTGAGCTTGAAGGATAGCCTTGATACTTGCATGTGAAGTATTCTGAATGGCCTGTTGAATAATGTTGATTTGTTTGACTAAAGAGACATTGAATTCCCCTGATCTATACTCCTTAGTCAAGGCCCATTCAGGTAGATTTGGAATTGAACTAGGGCCTTCATCTCCCCCTAAGTTCATGCTTCCATCAAAAGAAATAGAGTCATCATCATCAGAATTTGCTCCAAATTCCTCAGATGGCTCACCAGCTGTAGAAGGCATTTTGTGAATGGCAGCTTTATCCCTTTGAAGAGATTCTGTTATGTGCACTAGATGTAGTGACCTTTCTGCCTCCTCATTGCCCTGAGCAGCCAACAGTTGATAGGCTGTCACAGGATGAGTAAAAGTGTCAGCATCCAAGGAAATGTTATCAATTACAGCTTTGTAATGTTGCTGAAATTGTCTTTCCTTTTCAGCATCATCCACAATCATTGACTCATTAGCAATGGCTGGTTCCACCCTTGTATCTACTGTACCTGCTTTTCTCTCTTTTTCTCTATGTTCTTGCATCAGGGGCTCCCCCTGGCTCACACAACTCACTCCCTCACCTGCACCTACTAAGGTGGTACTCCACTCACTTACTTTTGCCATGCTGGAAGAAATAGCATGCATTTTTGAGCTCTCAATCTCTCCTTTTGCCTGGGAGCAACCCAGCCTCTCACTCAAATTGTCACTCCCTTCCCTCAATCCTAAGAGTGATTGCACAGTATTCATGTCTTCTACACTTGGGATTAATTCAGTTATTTGTGTAGAGACTGTCAACGGATGTGGAATATCCGTTGAAGGTGAAACTGATGTTATCAACGGATAACTGCTGTTAAGCTTATCCGTTGAAGAACAACCACTTGTTAACGGATGAGTGATATCCGTTGAAGAAGGAAAATAAGTTGAAATTGAAAGTGATATAACTGTTGAATCTGTGTAGATTGATTTGAGATGTGGTGACACAGATCCTTCAATTATATCTGAAAGAATTTGCGGGTGATCCAACAAATCATCTAAGAGATGATGATCACCTGTATTTGAGTGGGGCTTCTCCCTGAGTTGTAAAGAGGGAGAATCAGGAATTGATGGGAATAACATATCCACATCCAGAGATGGTGATGAAGTGTTTGGTGATTGATGTGTGATTATTGTGAGAGAATGGGGCTGTGACTCCACATTTATTGGAGTCACATCAAACTGAGTTTGAGAAGGCATAGATACAGATGGATGTATCTGTGCAGTGTGTGCACCCTGTGTAGAAGATTGGGTTCTGGCCTTCTTTCTTCTAATAAAGGCTTTTGTTGGTGAGTGTTTGGCTTTAGTGTCCCTCCCTCTTTTGTTCTGTGTTCCTGGTTTGGAACTATTTTCAATAGTAACATCCTTTTGGGAGGATGCTACTAGGGATGTGCTAGATACCTTTTCAACCACCACAGCTTTTTGAGAAACTGTGGCTTGGCTAGCTTGGGAAGCACTCAACTTTCCTTCCTTATCCTGGGGGTTTCTTTGATGTTCACCCCTCCCCTCACCACTCACACCCTGTTCACTCACCTCAGGGTTAATAGTTGGTGTTACAACTGTTGTCTTTTGAGAAACAACAGAGGTGGATTTCTTTGTCTTTGATTTTGAAAGTTTAGTTTTGGTGACCTTGGTAGAAATCTGTTGGGGCATCACAGATTTCATGGCCACACTAGAAGATAAAGAAATAGAGGGGTTGGAAGAAGTAGGAGTTGTAGAAGCAATTACCTCACCTACCTGAGGTGCATTCATGATTGGTAAATATACCAATGGCACACTGCTGTTAAGATCCATTCTCTTCAAGTCTGCAAGAACTCTTTTCTCTTGTGCCCAGCACTTGAGTTTATTATTCTCATTGATTATGACTAAACCTTCAGCAACATGGTTAGCCAATAACATAAAGAATCTAGCATAATAGATGTTATTAGGTCTATTAGCTTTGTTACCTAATCTAGTACCTAATTCTAGCATCACATAGTTGCTAAAGTTAAAATACCTATCAGAAACAAGCATATAGAGCATATTAACCAGAGATGAAGTTATGGCATCAAAATTACTAATTTTCCCAGAGAAAACCTTTATAAAGGCATCCCCAAGGAAACTCCATTCTTTCCTAAGGCCTTTTCTTCTAATACTCCCTAAATTAGCAGAGTTAAGAGAATAACCTATGGAATCTAACATGCTGGATACATCACTATCAGTGTGTGGTGTCATGGCATTGTTCTCAGGCAATTTAAAACATGCTTGTAAATCATCACAGTTAATACAGTGAGTTTTACCTTTGAGAGTGAAGGAGATAGTCATATCCATGGAGTTGAACTCAGCAGTTGTCCAAATCTCCTCAACTACTTCACAGAAAATTGTTGGGGCTTCCAGCATTGCATAGCTAAGTTTACAGTTTTTGATGAAGTCCATCATTTTGTGATAGTCTGAGTGGGCTTCATTCTTTTCTACCAAAGCTATGAAATTGTTCTTTTCATAGATGAACCCAGATTGAGACATAATCTTCACGACTGGTGCCATTGTTGTGAGTAGAAATTGCAGAAAATAACTTGAAGTTTTTGCAGAGAGAAAATGGTAAATGCTTGAAATTTCAAGAAAGCGTAAAGTAAAAATGAACAATCAGAAGGACTTATATGCTTTCTCAAATTAATAAACAAAAATATAAAATAAAGATTTATCAATAAATGTGCGTTAGTGAATTTCAGCCGTTTAAGAATAAACTGTAAGTATTCTAAAAACTACCTTTAAAACCAATACATACAGATGTATGTATGAGTATCAACGGTTAAGAGAATAGAATCAACGGCTGTTAAACACCTGAATCGATTGATGTGACATTTCAACGGATAAGGCAAATTGTCATCCGTTGAAAGGTACTTCAGTTTTATCCGTTGACGGATAAAAATTCCAGAAATGTATTTGTCTTTCAACGGATAATGACTATCCGTTGATAGGGCAATTTTGACTTTCAACGGATAGGGAACATCCGTTGATGGAATAAACTATGTTAAAAGTCAAATTTGTTCTTAGCAACTAATATATTTCAGGCTTCAATTCAAATTGCAATAAAGACATGAATTCTAAGAGTAATTAAGCATACCTAGCTCACTTACCAATCTTGTGAATGTTGATTCATCAAGTGGCTTGGTAAATATGTCAGCAATTTGTTGTTCACTTGGAACAAAATGTAGTTCCACTGTACCATTCATGACATGCTCCCTAATGAAGTGGTACTTGATATCAATGTGCTTGGTCCTTGAGTGCTGCACAGGATTCTCTGTTATGGCTATGGCACTTGTGTTGTCACAAAAGATAGGAATTCTATCAACATGAAGTCCATAGTCAAGGAGTTGGTTCCTCATCCATAACACTTGAGAACAGCAACTTCCAGCAGCAATGTATTCAGCCTCAGCTGTAGAAGTAGAGACTGAATTTTGCTTTTTGCTAAACCATGATACAAGCTTGTTTCCCAGGAATTGGCAGGAGCCTGTTGTACTTTTCCTATCTATTTTGCAACCTGCATAGTCTGCATCTGAATAACCAATTAGATCAAAGCCAGATTCTCTAGGATACCAAATACCTAAATTTGGTGTACCCTTGAGATATCTGAAAATCCTTTTGATAGCAATTAAGTGAGACTCCCTAGGATCAGCTTGGAATCTAGCACATAGACATGTAGCAAACATTATATCTGGTCTGCTAGCAGTTAAATATAAAAGTGAACCAACCATGCCTCTATAACTTGTAATATCCACAGACCTTTCAGTCTTATTAAATTCAAGTTTGGTGGCAGTGGCCATGGGAGTTTTTGCAGATGAACATTCCATTAAGTCAAACTTCTTTAAAAGATCATAAATATATTTAGTTTGACTAATGAAAATTCCATCACTAACTTGTTTAACTTGTAAACCAAGAAAATAGGTTAGTTCTCCCATTAGGCTCATTTCATAATTACTTTGCATTAGCTTAGCAAACTTTTTGCAAAGTTTATCATCTATAGAGCCAAATATTATGTCATCTACATAAATTTGAACAAGTATACTAGAGCCATTAACATCCCTAAAAAAGAGAGTTTTATCAACAGTACCTCTAGTGAAGTGATTCTCCAAAAGAAATTTTGATAAGGTTTCATACCAGGCTCTAGGTGCTTGCTTCAGTCCATAGAGTGCTTTCAACAGATAATACACATAGTCTGGAAAATTTGGATCTTCAAATCCTGGAGGTTGACTTACATAGACTTCTTCCTCTAATTTCCTATTTAGAAATGCACTCTTGACATCCATTTGATAGACTTTGAAATTGGCATGGGCTGCATGGGCTAGAAATATTCTGATGGCTTCAAGTCTTGCAACAGGAGCATATGTTTCATCAAAATCTATTCCCTCTTGCTGAGAATAGCCTTTAGCAACCAGTCTGGCTTTATTCCTTATGATAATGCCATTTTCATCCATCTTGTTTCTGAATACCCACTTTGTGTCAATAGGACTCTTGTTCTTTGGTTTGGGTACCAGCTTCCATACTTGGTTTCTCTCAAATTGGTTCAGCTCTTCCTGCATAGCTAATATCCAATCTGGATCCAATAGAGCTTCTTCCACTTTCTTAGGTTCCTCCTGAGACAGAAAACTACTATACAGACATTCATCTTGAGTGGCTTTTCTTGTTTGCACTTTAGATGATGCATCACCAATGATCAGTTCAAAGGGATGATTCTTGGTCCATTTCCTTTGTGGTGGAAGATGTGCTCTAGATGAGGTGGCCTCAGTATTGTCATGATGTGAGACAGAGTGTTGACTAGTTGAAACTCCCCCTGAGTTGTTGGTCCTTTGCAGGGAACTTGGAGTTCTATCAACTGATGATGTAAATCGATTATCCGTTGATGAACTATGATCAACGGATGCTTCATTTTGTACTTCAACGGATGATGCACTATGTCTTTCAACGGATACTGCATTGCCTCTATCAACGGATGCAGTATTTTGTGCATTATCCAGGGGCATGTTTTGAATCCCTTTTGAAGTGTCATCTCCATCAGTCTCCTCTTCACTATCATCACAATATATCTCAATGTTGTCAAATTTGAGTCTCTCATTATGTCCCTCATCTGTTAGTCCATCAATCTTTTTATCATCAAACACAACATGCACAGATTCCATAACAATGTTGGTTCTTAGATTGTAGACCCTATAAGATTTTCCAGCTGAGTAACCAACAAATATCCCTTCATCAGCCTTTGCATCAAACTTCCCTTTATGGTCAGATTGATTCCTCAGTATAAAGCATTTACATCCAAAGACATGAAGAAAGTTTAGAGTTGGTTTTCTTCTCTTGAACAACTGATAAGGAGTCATGCCTTTAGCTTGATTGATCAAAGAAATATTCTGAGTGAAGCAGGCACAATTAACAGCTTCAGCCCAGAAATATGTTGGTAACTTTGATTCTTCAAGCATTGTTCTGGCAGCTTCAATTAAAGATCTGTTCTTTCTTTCAACAACCCCATTTTGCTGAGGTGTTCTTGGAGCTGAGAACTCATGCATGATTCCATTTTCTTCACAGAACAGCCTTAATGTCAAATTCTTGAACTCAGTTCCATTGTCACTCCTGATATTTCTAACCTTCAAGTCAGGATGATTGTTGACTTGCCTGATGTGATTGATAATGATTTCACTTGCTTCATCCTTTGATCCAAGAAAATAGACCCATGAGAACTTTGAGAAATCATCTACAATCACTAAGCAATATCTTTTTCTTGCAATAGACAATACATTGACTGGTCCAAACAAATCCATATGTAGCAGCTGTAATGGTTCATCAATTGTTGTTTCAAGCTTCTTTTTGAATGATGCTTTCCTTTGTTTGCCTTTCTGACAAGCATCACACAAACCATCCCTTGAGAATTCAACTAGAGGGATTCCTCTAACTAAGTCCTTTTTGACTAGATCATTCATTGTCTTGAAATTCAAGTGAGATAGCTTCTTGTGCCATAGCCAACTTTCAACTGTGCTTGCTTTGCTGAAGAGACAAGTAATGGATTCTGCATCTGTAGAGTTGAAGTCAGCTATGTACACATTTCCTTTTCTAACTCCAGTTAGAACCACTTTGTTGTCTTTCTTACTAGTGACAACACAGGCTTCAGAATTGAAGGAAACTGTATTCCCTCTATCACATAGTTGACTGATGCTCAGTAAATTGTGCTTGAGACCATCAACTAATGCAACTTCATTAATGATGACATTCCTTGTTGAAATCAAGCCATATCCCATAGTAAACCCTTTGTTGTCATCTCCAAAGGTTATGCTAGGGCCAGCTCTCTCCTTGAACTCTGTGAGCAGGGAGAAATCTCCTGTCATGTGTCTTAAACAACCACTGTCCAAGTACCATAGATTTCTTCCATTTCCCTGATTGCTTGATGAACTAACTTCATTTTCTTCAGAATCAGCCATGAGAGCAAGGTTGACATACTCCACATCTTCATCCTCTTCATCTCCATTAGCTGCCCAGTCCCTTTCTTGAGTAATGAAAGCCCTCTCCTTTTGCTTGAGTAGGTCAAAATATTTCTTTTTGTAATCTACTTGTTCAAATTTCTTCTTTTCAGAAGTTGGCTTTCTGCACTCACCTGCAAAGTGTCCACTTATACCACAATTGAAACATTTGAACTTGGATTTGTCCACAGTGTTTTTGTGAGGTTTAGTGGCTCTAGTGTTTTTCTTGAATTTCATCTTTGCAAATCTTCTGGACAGAAATGCAAGATGCTCATCAATACCATCTGAGTCATCTTGGCTGGAGTTGTCTTCATTTTCAGCAACTTGCTCTTTCCCCTTGCTTGATTCCTGATTTCTTATACCATCTTTGGAGTTTGATGTAGATCTCATAGTTTCTTGTCTGCATTTCCTCTCATCTTCAGCTACCAATGCAACTGAACTTCCTTTCTTTCTCCCCTTCTCCAATACCTCATCCTGTTCCAGCTCTAGTTCATAAGTCTTCAAGATTCCATACAATCTTTCAAGAGTGAAGTCCTTATAATCTTGAGAGTTTCTTAAGGAGACAGTCATGGGTTTCCATTCCTTTGGCAAGGATCTTAAAAATTTAAGATTTGAATCCTTCACCTGGTACACTCTTCCATACAGCTTCAGTCCATTCAACAGCTTTTGGAACCTATTGAATGTTTCATTTAAAGATTCATTTTCTTCAAAATGAAAGTATTCATACTGTTGAATGAGAAGCTGCATTTTGTTTTCTTTCACTTGTTCTGTACCTTCACACAGTAGTTGAACTGTGTCCCAAACCTCTTTGGCAGTTGTGCAATTTATCATATTATCAAACATATCCATGTTAAGACCATTAAACAAAATGTTCATAGCCTTCTTATCCTTGTGGACTTCTTCTGTGTCTTCCATTGTCCATTCTGCTCTAGGTTTTGGAATGGATTGACCAACAGCAACTGTGGCTGTAGCAACTGTTGCTACTTTGTGGGGAATGTGAGGACCATTCTCAATGCAGTTTACATAACCTTCATCTTGGGAGAGTAGATGAAGGTGCATTTTCACCTTCCAATGGTGATAACTGTCTTTGTCAAGAACTGGGATCTTTACTCCAATATCCTTCTTACTCATCTTTGTTAGATTCCAAGATCTTTAAACTCTTTGTATGTCAAGAGCCTGCTCTGATACCAATTGTTATTCCTAGTGGACTAACAATGAGATTTACAGAAGGGGGGTTGAATGTAAATCTCAAAACTTTTTCAAGTTTTGAGCAGTTTATGAAAGTTGTGTGTTCAAGAAGAACAAGTGTGTGAATTGCTTTAAGCTAATACAGACAGATATATATTCAAGCACAAATGTAAAGAACACAACAGACCTTAAAAACTTTTCTGGTGGATTTGTTGTTCCACCAGAGATGGTATTTTAGAAAATCTGTGATTAAACAATGTTGATCACAGCTGCATCCTAGTACAAACTAGATGAATTTTCTCTCAATATTTTTCTAAACAGCTCTGGAAAATCTCTTTTCTAATTACTAGCTTCTACTTGGTTTATATATTACCAAGTGTACAAGTGAAGAACAATATAAAATACAGTAATAAAATAAGATCTTCACTTGCTACTTTTCCTGTTCACTCCAGTACTTTGTTGACTATTGCATCTTTGTACTAAAGAAGAACGGCTGCTTTTTCTGTTGTTCCTGAAATTCGGCTACCACATCTCAGTTGTCTCTATCAACCCATGTGCCTCTGTTTGTAGGTACAACTACCCCTTATCAACGGCTAATCATCAGAACATCCGTTGAAGCTTTCATCCGTTGATGCACTCATCCGTTGAAGGATGTTATCCGTTGAAGCTTTCATCCGTTGATGCACTCATCCGTTGAAGGATGTTATCCGTTGATGACTTTATCCGTTGAAGCTTTAGAGACATCCGTTGAAGCTTAGCTTCTCATCCGTTGAAGGTCTTTAAGTCATCCGTTGATACCACTTCACTTATACAAAATTACAAGGCATGAAGTATTTACAATTGGCCTTCCTATCTGCATATCATCTAGTAGTCAACATGACTCATAGTTTCTCTCAACTTCCAAGAATTACATTTTAAATACAGAGACTGAAATATGCTACAGCACTAGACTTATTTCTAAGTAAAGCTACACCATCAACGGATAGCCAAAGTGGTCTTATCCGTTGAGGCTACAGACACTAAATTTCTACTTAAGTATTTTGTTAAACATATCATCAAACTAATGCACATACATTCCTAACAGGTGGACTATGATGAATTATTCTGAGTCCTAATCTTTTAGACTAAATAAAAATAAAATACGAATAATAATAATAATAATTAGTTGATTTAAATCGGTGGTTGAGAAATTACGGAAGGTAAATTTCGTGATTGGTATGGACTGGATTGATTGGTTGTGTTTTGACGTCGAGCTGTTCGACGGGTAGGCCGATAAAAAGAGAAGGTGCTGCCCGAATTTTTGGAAATTAAATTCAGAAATTCGGGACATACCCTGTAATAATCGGAATGTCGAATGAGTATAAACAAGTATATACATATATTATGTGCGGAATGTGATTGTATGTGGTGGTGAATGTTCTGTTAAAACCCAATAACCCTAATTTTGTAAAATAATGAGTATACGTATTTTCTGAAAATGAACACCAAACCGATTTCTCAAGAACGTGAACCCTGACTGTTGGGTGTGTTATGGTATTGCAATAATGTACATAATTACGAGTCGGGTTTGAATATCGTTGGGTAAGAATTAGTATCGAGGATATGTCAAGCATACTTAGACGTCTAACGTAGGGTATTTCGACCATGTAGGTTATAGTCGAGAACCTAAAAGTGGATGATGGACCTAGTGGTCAGTCGACGAGCTCAGTAGAGTTTCAACAGGAAGACCTGAGTGTCGAAATCGAATCCAATGGGATCTAGTGGTTGGACGTTAGAGCCTGAACAGCAAAGTCGGCTCAGAGTTGATCAGTAATAGTTGTAAAGCCTTGTAAGGCAAGTACTTCCAAACTTTACTTCAAAATATATTGCAATTATTTTCGAACTATTTCATAACATGTCGTTATTATTTAAAATAACTTATGTTTTGTATTGCAAGTGTTTTTAAACTATTTAACCTTGAATCATGATTTCTCTTGATCTTGAGCCATAAGCCTTATTCTTTGTAATCCGTCCTTAATTGATCCTCAGGCACCAAACCATACAAATATAATACTCCTTCCCAAAGGTATAACTACCAACACCAAACACTGAAAGAGAATGATTTGAAAACACAGAAACTTTCATACTCCAATCATTCTTAATAACATCAAAGAGCCATATCTTGAAAACTCATTACTGGTCAAATACCTGACCCCTGTACAAACTGAAAACCATTTCTTATACATACCCTGTTATACCCTTGAGATATCCATGAGCTTCCTTACATTTTTATGCAAATGTTTAACCGTTATTGATTATGATCTTGTTTTATTGAATCATATTGTTATCATATTGAACTGCTTTAGGATTGGATAGTTTTTATATATGTGGACCAGATTCGTGGTCAGACCATACCAATGGTCAA
The DNA here is from genome assembly GCF_009905375.1 of Apium graveolens. NCBI lineage: Eukaryota > Viridiplantae > Streptophyta > Magnoliopsida > Apiales > Apiaceae > Apium > Apium graveolens. Next base: position 172,036,467 of record NC_133650.1, read on the forward strand.
GTTAGGCCAATGTGTGCCTTGGATCCAGTAATTAGAGCAGTGCTGTGTGCTTCCTCGGGGTTAGTGCGTGACTAATCAGCAGCCTAACCTTGGTTTTTAAAACTTAAAATGAATATCCAATTCTAATGATTAGTTAAAAAGAAACTTGATTCATCTGAATCATCTCACTTGATCATTGTTTAACCTCACTTATCGTTATTATGACTTGCTGAGCTAGTTAGCTCACTCTTGCGAATCTTTTTATGTATTCTACAGTTAAAAAGGGTACGGTTGATAGCGAGGTTTCCCGGTTCAATGTACGAGCTAGGATTCCAGATTGAGTTGGTTCGAGCTAGCAGAAGCTTATGGAGGTAGTGAGATAGTAAGATTGTAAGAATAATTTTATTATCAGTTGTAGGTTAAATGAGTTGGGATTTGGTACGTTGTAATAAAAATTAAGGTTGTGGCTTGTTTTCATACTTTAACCTGTTGCGATCCGTGGTTTCGTGAAGCAGGGTCATTATAATTAATATCTCTTTTACAGAATTATATATTGTGTATGTGTTGTGGACCCCAAACTTCTGACCCGGGTTTGGAGGGCGCCACAAAAGAAGATCGAGACTAATACAAAAGAAGATATGCATGGAAAGAGTTAAAGGACTAGAAGAATTATATATGATATCTGATTGATATATTTTAGGAGACAGAATTATATTTCATATCAATTAAAAGTTATCTTGTAACTGTGTACTATATAAACACAGACATAGGTTTACACTTTATGTGTTATCATTATCGAGAAGATCATACATTGTAACCTAGCAGCTCTCTGTTGGGAACCACGGACTTAGGGTGTTACTACATTTTACGATAAAGATTACGAAAAGAGGATTACCTTGTTAATGGTTGATTCCATGCTCTTCTATTATATTCCCAAATTCCCTTGAGCGAAGTGTGGCCTCCGTCTTCTCAAGTTATCCTCTCTTCTTGCTCCTTGGTGGCTACAATATGTTTTCACACAATTGCCAAGCAAGAAGAGAATAAGAATATATATAGGCTACAATAGGGACCATGGATAATTAGGTTGGGCCTTCTAATTACATCTTGAGTCTAGCCCAATGTAATTAAATATTAATTCAATCCACTAAAGAATTAATATTTGCACTACCTTTCCTAATACCTTAATTTAATTAATTCGGTTCCAATATTATTTGCTTATTAAATTCCCCATGTTTAAAATATCATATGTCCATTAATTAAATAAATTACTGATAATTTATTTAATTAATATCTTTTATCCTTGATCATCCACTCAACCTTTATTTAATTATGCCAGAATAAATTCCACCTGCAGGGTTTCACATAATTAAATCTTTTTGAGCTTTCAAGGGGACATCATTAACCTGAATATTATCAGGACATGGATTCCTTCAATAAATAATATCCACCATGTATATAATTCCATCACCCAAAATATAATGATATAATTCAAAAGAATTATTTCATATATAAATCAAAGCATGTAAATAATGTACACATGTCAATTACTATTTCCGGATTAAGAACCTAAGCATTAATAATAATATAGAATCTTAGTTCTCCTTCTTAATCAGTATTAAGGGAACAATTCTAAATTTGATCCTGTTCAATATACACAAAGTATACTAGTATTATTTATTAGTCAATATAAACTAATCTAAATAATACTACAGCCATATCAGTGGATTGTCCAACACCACCTGTGCTGTGAACCTTATTATATTATATAATCGTATTTAACAATCTAATATTCTGTATCCCATTTGATACTAGATTGTTCACAATATATAATATTAGACAACATGTAAACATTCAAATGAATCTCAAATAAACTGGCCAGAAATAAATGTACATACTTCAAATAAATATTTTCAGTATACACTAACAATCTCCCACTTATACTCAAAATATTATATGTGTACATCAGTGTTTATTTAATCCACTATTACATAAAAAAACTATGTGTCCATCCATCTGACTCCTATCGCTTCCACATGCTTGTCAAAAACCTTGGTTGGCAAGCTCTTTGTGAAAGGATCTGCTCGATTGTCTTCTGATGATATGTGAGCCACAACTATATCCCCTCGCTTTACTATTCCTTGTATGAGATGATACTTATGTTCAATATATTTAGCTGCTTTGTGATCTCGCGGTTCCTTTGAATTTGCCACAGCACCAGTGTTATCACAATACACCGTCAAGCTCCTAGGTAAATTAGGTACCACATCTAAGTCCAAAAGGAAGTTCCTGAACCATACAGCCTCCTTGACAGCCTCAGAGGCCGCCACGTACTCGGCCTCCATGGTGGAGTCTGTAATGCATTTCTGCTTTACACTCCTCCATATAACGGCTCCACCTCCCAAAGTAAAAACATATCCCGAGGTTGATTTCCTCTTATCCCTATCTGATTGGAAATCTGAATCAGTATATCCCAAAGGAAATAGATCTGAGGCCTTGTAAATTAACATATACTCCTTAGTCCTTCTCAGGTACTTGAGTATAGTTTTTACTGCACTCCAATATTCCTGACCTGGGTTCGACTGATATCTACTAACCATGCCTACAGCAAAGCAGATGTCAGGCCTCGTACATAACATAGCATACATTAAGCTTCCACATGCTGAAGCATAAGGAACTGCTTTCATGCTCTCTATATCCTTAGGTGTCGAAGGACACTGCTTCTTAGATAGAGCAACTCCATGCTTAAAAGGTAAAAAACCTTTCTTGGAGTTCCGCATGTTAAAACGAGCTAATACTTCATCAATGTAGGGCTCTTGAGATAAAGCCAACATCATTTTCTTGCGATCCCTTATAACTTTGATCCCAAGGATGTATGCCGCTTCACCTAAGTCCTTCATGTCAAATTGTTTGAACAACCATGCCTTTACTGATGACAACATCTCAACATTGTTTCCAATGAGTAAAATATCATCTACATATAGTACTAGAAAAACTACTGCATTACCTTCACTTCTCTTATACACGCACGAATCACTTGGACTTTGATCAAATCCATATGACTGGACTGCCTGATCAAAATGAATATTCCAGTCTCTAGAAGCTTGTTTAAGTCCATAAATAGACCTCTTAAGCTTACATACCAGATGCTCTTGGCCTTCCTTAATGAATCCTTTTGGTTGCTGCATATAGATGGTTTCTTCAAGACTTCCATTAAGAAAAGCTGTCTTGACATCCATTTGCCAAATCTAATAATCGAGATGAGCTGCTATAGATAAAAGAATACGGATTGACTTAAGCATGACTACCGGTGAAAAGGTTTCCTCATAATCGATACCTTCTTTCTGAGTATACCCTTTCGCAACAAGTCTTGTGTTCCAGGCTTTCACCTTTTTATCTAATCCCCTCTTTTTCTTGTAGATCCACTTACATCCAATAGGTTTTATACCTTTGGGTGGTTCCACAAGCTCCCAGACCTGATTAGAATACATTGATTCTATCTCAGATTCTATCGCCTTTTGCCAAAGATCTGCATCTTTGTCTTGTACTGCCTCTTCGTATGTACGGGGATCGTCATCATGTTCATCAGGGACCAAGTCTGAAGACTCTCCCAAAAATATGAATCTATCAGGCTGTTGAACAACCCTCCCACTACGACGAGGCACTGGTGCGGTATTAGTGACAGGTTGTACATTATGTTGTGGTTGTTCTACTTGTACTACAGCTTCATGGGTATTATTTGTCCCTCCCACTAGTTCCTCTAAAACGACACTACTCATGGGTTTGAGATTCATTATATAGTCCTCCTCCAAGAATCTTGCATTGGTGCTAACAATGACATCCCGATTCTTCGGACTATAAAATAAATATCCTTTCGTTCCCATGGGGTAGCCTACAAACAACTTTACTTCTGTACGAGATTCTAACTTAGTCGCGTTCTTGTTCAGCACATGTGCTGGACAACCCCATATTCGAATATGTCTTAGACTCGGTTTATCCCCGGTCCACAATTCTAAGGGGTTTTAGGAACCGATTTAGAAGGTACTAAGTTCAGAAGATAAGCTGCTTTCTCTAAGGCATGTCCCCAAAACGACTTGGGTAAATCCGAATAACTCATCATCGATCTAACACTCTCTAAAAGAGTCTGGTTCCTTCTCTCTGCTACACCGTTCTGCTGGGGTGTGCCTGGTGCAGTTAACTGGGATTCTATCCCATTTTCTGATAAATATTCCCTAAATTCTCTAAGCAAGTATTCGCCACCACGATCTGATCGTAGTGACTTGATACTTTTATTAAGTCGCTTCTCCGTTTTAGCTTTATACTCTTTGAACTTATCAAAGCACTCAGACTTACAGCGCAACAAATAAACGTACCCATATCTAAAATAATCATCAATGAAAGTGACGAAATATTCATAACCACCTCTTGCTTGGATATTCATGGGTCCACATAAATTAGAGTGAACCAATTCTAATACTTGTTTGGCTCTATTCCCCTTTTCCTTGAAAGGCCTATTAGTCATTTTACCTTCCAAGCAGGATTCACAAACTGGAAATGGCTCCACTGCCAATGAGCTTAAAGGCCCGTCTACTACCAGTCTTTGAATCCTCCTCAAGTTAATATGACCTAATCTCAAGTGCCAAAGATATGTTTGGTTCAAACTAGAAGGTTCCTTTCTTTTAGTAGAGTTAGAAGATGTGTTGTTCAATTCCCTAAATTGCAGTTGCAGTGCAGGTTGACTAGGATTAATTATATACAAATTATCTTGCAATGTACCAGAACATATAATTCGTTTATTCATCATAATAGAAACATTACGATCCAAACAAACATTATAACCATCCAAAGCAAGTTTAGAAACCGAAATTAAATTCCTTCTAAAAGAAGGTACATAAAGACAATTGTTCAAAACCAAAATCCTATCAGAATCAAAAGATAAATAAATAACTCCTACTGCTACTTTCGTAGCATCTCCCATGAACACGTATATCTCACCATCTCTAAGCATTCTGGATAGTTGGAATCCCTGCATAGAATTACAAACATGATCAGTGGCTCATGTATCTACACACCAAGTGCTCGTAGATATAGCCGCTATAAATGTTTCTGTAACTAAAGAAAGAGACATACCGGTATTGTTTGTCTTCTTAGGAAGAGGACAATCCTATTTCCAGTGACCTGACTGTTTACATCTGAAGCACTTTCCCTTAGGCTTTTTCACACCACCCTGAACTCCCACTGCCTTCACAGCTTTCTGTGTCTGAGCCTTTTTCTTCTTCTTAATACCTTTCGGTTTAGAGGAAGAACCTTTCTCAGCCACATTCACTTGAACACTCTGCCGAAATAATCCTTCAGCTGCCTGAAGTTCTGTCAGCAGCTCCGCGAGACTATACTGCCTCTTGTTCATGTTGTAACTCAAGCGGAACTGCTCAAAACTCTTGGACAAGCTCATAAGGATAATTTTAATCTGGGTTTCCCCGTCAAGTTCAGCACCAAGGATCTCTATCTCATTCAGATGAGACATTATCTTGAGAACATGATCCCTTACAGGTGTGCCTTCAGCCATCTGAGTGTTCATTAAAGCCTTCATGGCTACTTGCCTAGCAGCCCTATTCTGATCTCCAAAAAGTTCCTTGAGATTAAAGAGCATATCCGAAGCAGTGGCCATAGACTGATGCTGATGCTGCAAAACACCCGACATTGCTGCCAGAATGTAACATCGTGACATCTCATCAGCCTTAATCCACCGTTTATAATACTCTTTCTCATCTTCAGGAGCATCAGCAGCAGGCAATTCAGGCTTGGGTTCATAAGTGCAAAACTTGTACTCCTCAGCAGTCAACACAATGTCCAAATTTTGTTTCCATTCAATATAGTTAGGTCCGGTAAGTTTGTTATCCTTAAGTATGGTGAATAGTGGATTAAAACCCATTTTATCCTGAGAATCATGCATAAAAACATCACATAAATAAGGGTGCATTAATTATTAAGATCTATTGATTCCTCTAACAATTATTAAAATTTAATGCACTAACATATAAACACCATAAGCTTCTGGTACGCCACGATGTGTGACATGTATACCACCTAATTTTGTTTAAATATTACTTCGGTCCTATTACTAAACAATATGCCACGTTGGGGTGGACTATATTATTTTTCATAGCTAAGTGTATACCATAATCAAATCTTAAATTATTCGAAATCTATGGAACTTGGTACGCCACGATGGGTGGCGTGTATACCTTCCAATTTTCGTAATTTTTCCTTGAATAGAATACTTCAATTCAATATTCATCAATGGTTTGATTTCCAGGTAGTGGAGGAGTCACATCGGTCTCGCTTAAAACCCACAGCCTTACAAGTTCGATGAACCCGTTTTTGACAAAATCGCCCCAAATCAGAAATAAAGAAAATCCGTATTTATTCCTTTCAAAATTTATTAATTTAAGAAGTTTGTTCTAGTAATTTCTATAACATTCTAGACACCATAAATTACATGCCACGATGGGTGACGTATATATAATTTATATTCGTCTTTATGTTAAATTACCTACAACCAATAATGGAGACCATGAGATTTAATTTCATATTAATTCCCTCTCCCACTTAGAATTTTTTTTATTAAAATTGAGGAATTTTAAAATTAAATGGGGCCCTATGTTGTTATAATTATGTCTAATCATGCATTCAAAATACACACATAATTTTAGCAACATATAACATTTAATTAAAGCAATAAATAAAATATATGTCCATGTCGTCCTAATTAAGTTAAACATGCAATTTTAAAAGAATTACACACATAATTAACGACACACATAATCAATAAATTAAAGAAATAATTAAAATTTAATGGAAAAAATTAAAAATAAATTTTCCACTATTATGGCCCTTGAAAAAAAAATCCAGCTCTCAAAAAAAATCTGCCCCAAGCGCGCCCCGACGCCCCCAACAGCCCCAGCAGCCCCAGCAGCCCCAACAGTCCCAGCTGCCGCAGCAGCCCCAGCAGCCCCAGCAGTCCCAGCTGCCGCAGCGGCCCCAGCAGCCCCAGCTGCCGCAACGGCCGTAGCGCGCACGCCTGTTGCTTTTCTGTGAGTTTTGTTTTGATTTTGTTCGATCCAAACATCAACAGCAGCCCCTTGTAATCGCACAGCGGAACAAAAAACTACCAGAATTGATTTCCGATCGCACATAACTATTACAAAATACCCGGAACAATTACAAAAAAAATAGATCTAATACAAAACTAATTTTGTAAAATCTATTCTAACACGATCAACCCTCGTGTAAATTACAACCACGATTAAACCACGTGGAAACCAAAACAAAAATTAACCACGATTAAACCACGTGGGATCCAAACACATAATTAAAATATGCATGGCCATAATAGTGGATTAACAACCTGCATCAAAACCAATACAAGCAAAACACTATAAACACGCATATATAATTACGACATGGATATTATATCATAAAACGTAGAACCCATTACCAGGCTCTTGATACCAATTGTTGGGAACCACGGACTTGAAAGGAATATGTCCTAAGTCCAATCATGTATGAGGATTTAGGAATAACTTTTATGTAATCTGTTTTGATTTCATTGATATTAATAAAAGACTTGTTTTATTTTTATAACGGGCTTTATCTATTTAAGTGTTTAAATAAGATATACCATAGTTTAGAGTAAAGCTTTTTATGGATTATGATGAGATCATAATAGTGAGACCTAAAAGATGATAACTCTAAACTTAAATAGTTCCTGGTCATAGGATTACTAACTGGTAATTAATAATCCGCAGAGATCGGTACATACTATGCTTGCTTCATTATGAAGGATGTCTGTTCTCATAGACATTTGTGTGGTGACACTATAGCTAGTATGTAGGTGCTTATTATGGAATAAGTTCACTGAACATGACTTATACAGCTGGACAACTGATGGAGTTCACTCACGTGTCAGCAGTTGTTCACCTAGTGATAGTTGTACAAGTATCCTTAGACTTGAGGTCATCATAGTCATCTTGTGTACACTGAACTATGCTTTGGTTTAGTTCTTAGTCTCCAGGGACAATTATTAGGGCTCTTCTAGGTATAGGAATTTGTACGCGAAGATAGTGTATGATTAATAAAGGATCTACCCCTTCCAGTGAAGGAAGCGAATGTTCAAGGATGATCCACTTATGCTAGTTCAAGAATCTCTGGCCAGAGTAAATGAAATTAGAAAGGAGTTTCTAATTTGTATAGAACTATGCATAGTAAATGGTAAGCAAAGTGATTGAATTAGATAGGCTTGACACGAGATCCATGCCTTGTATTTAATCGGGACATTGTAGGGTAGAAGGAGTTTATTGTACGGTAACTATTCACTGAATAGGTTCTTGGTATTCTAAGCAGTGAATTCATATTATCCGGATAGTCGCGATATGCTGAGAAGTATCCCTCACGATGTAGAATAAATGTGATTAATTAATTAATCATATTTAATAAATTAGAGAATTTATATAAATAATGATAAAATAGTTTTATTATAATTTATTTCTACTACCGGCTTAATATTGAACCTACAGGGTCACACCATAAAAAGAGAATGATTTAATGGTGGAGGAATTAATTAATAATGGCTAATAATTATTTATTTATGAAATAAATAATTAATTGGGAAATTTAATAATTGATTAAATGAGATTTAATTGATTATAAATTAATTAAGAAAAGTTCTTAATATTATTAATTAAGGATTTAATTTTTGGAAATTAAATCAAGAGAGATAATTATTTCTAAAGTGTTTAGAAAAAGGATTAATAATTAAAAGGTGTTTTAATTATTAATGAGAATAATAAATGGGATAATAATAATATTATTTATGGGAAAATTTCAGCTGAAAATTTTGCCTATAAATACACTATTATAGACCCTAATTTTAATTCTAACCCCATCGAACCCGAAAACCCAAAAAGTTTGGAAAACCCAATTCTCTCCACCTCCTTCCTCCTCCTTAATATCGTTTTCTTGGTGGATACCGGTGGAGTGCTTCACACTTGAGGAGCAACTGCTAAGGATCTCTGATCGTTGTCTCCGAATTATTTTTAAAGGTTAGATTCGATCCCTCGAATTTTTATTCATGATCTGTATGCTTTTATTTGGATTTTGTATGTGTAAAAGTGTTTTGCCATGCCCCCGCTGCGTTTAAAATCCAACAATGGTATCAGAGCATAGGTTATATGCATATAGATCTGTGGTAAAAATTTCAGAATTTTATGTGCTTGTATGAATTAATTATGATTTTTACAAGTTATATCATGGATTAATTTTGTCTGATGAGAAATCGTTTCTCAGAATAATTTTGAATGTTGATCTGGGTTCTACAAGTGTTGTAGATCGTCTGGGTATTTTTTTCATAATTTTATGATGTATAGATTTTTTATTATAAATTTTTGAAGTTCTTGTAATTAAATTCGTAATAAAATATAGATATATATATATATATATATATAATATGTTGTATATATATATTATGTCTGTTATCTGCTATTTCCTATAAAAAGCAAAGAAGACAGCAGAAGCTTTTGTCGGCTGTCAGGCGTTGTCAGGCACGCAGTTCGAGGAGGACGGCGGCGGCTGAAAAAATAGGGGTGTAACGCATTCCGGGAATGCGTTACACACCTGTGGCGCATTCACGGAATGCGTTACACCCTTTAATGGCTGAAAATAGGTGTAACGCATCACCGGAATGCGTTACAGGTACTTTAACGCGTTCCTGTAATGCGTTACAGCCCTTCTGTTGATTTTAAAATTGATTTTCTAGGAGTTTCGTAACTCCGTTTTGGGCGTGCAATATACCGTTGGATTTGTTTTTCCGAGACGGATCTAATGGAGTGATCATTTTAGTTTATATAAAAGTTTTGAACTGTTTATATTTCCGAAAGTGTTTTAAAGCTGTTTTTAACTGTTTTAACTGCTTTTAAATGCTTCATGTGATACATAGAGATGTATAATGCTTAGACCAATACGCTAGATGATGTAACATGCCTACCTTGATGGTTATTCATGTTGATATATATGATATATGCTTAGTTTATCATGCGATGATAGATTTAGGTGAACTTAAATGAACATAAGGCGTTTGTTAGATAACCTAGTATAGTGAAATTGTTTCATAACCTTAATAATAATATTATGAATACAATCATGAGATTCTTGTGTTTATGAAACACGTAATTGAATATGAATTTTTGATATGAGAGAAAGGATGATTCTGTCAACAACAGATTTCTATCTGTAAGAAAGGGTTATTAAGTGACGCCTCTTGACAATGCTCCACCCGATCTGGGAATCATCTGATTATTGATTATTGATTTGAAATATTTAATTTAAAAGGAAGAATCTCTTTATAATATGATTATGATTGTAACGTAATATAATCCCTCTAAAATTAAATAATATCAAGTAGTCATTGGCCAATGACACAACGGGCTTGTGTCGGTCATAGCCTTCCAACATGATAGAAAAGTAGTTCTTATTTTTGAATCATTGTCGTTTCGTGCCACAGCCGATGGTTTTGATTTCGAAATAAGAAATACTTGTTTATTACATAGAGATGTGTACATTGAATAAGAATCTAAAGGTCGTTACGTGCCACAGCCGTGGGCCTTTGGGGACTGATTCAATATTACGGAATGTTGGGTTAGACTTGACTTAGAATATTGAGTTTGTCGTGCCACAGCCGTGACTCAATTATTCAAGAGGCTAAAGTTTGATTAGGGAATAACATTAGATGTAATTGACAACAGTTGTCTGCCTATTGAACATTATATGGCGTTTCGTGCCATAGCCGGGGTTGTGTAATGGAATGTAGGATCCCTATTCCCACTAGCATTATGAATGCATAATTTTTCACGTAGGGGGTTGAATAAATTAGGTAAACTAGTGGGAGCCACTTATGAATAAAGACCCGATTCATATAGTGTTTTAAAATGAAATCGAATATTTGCTACGTGTTGTTATGTGTTTATCATTTACAGATTTACTTTGTACGTTATGTCTTCTGCACTATCACTCAGGAGCATACTAGATGCTCACAAATTGACTGGTCCTAATTATGCTGACTAGCTTCGAAACTTGAGAATTGTTCTCAGGATTGAGAAGCTGGAATACGTGATTGACTCACCTAAGCCTACTGAACCTGCTAGTGATGCACATAATGATGAACATATTGTGTATCGTAAGTGGATAGATGATACAAAAGTTGCTCAATGCATCGTGCTAGCTTCCATGAACATTGAGCTACAGAAGCAACATGAGCATATGGATGCTCACACTATCCTAATGCATCTACAAGAGTTGTATGATGTGGCGGGGAGGACAGCTCGATATGAGATATCGAAGGAGCTGTTCGGTTGTAGGATGTCTGAGGGATCATCTGTGAATGACCATGTACTTAAGATGATCAATTTGACTAAACGTCTTGGACAACTTGGTTTTGCCATGGATGGGGAACTGAGCCAAGACTTGGTCTTGCAATCGCTTCCGAGTTCGTTCTCGCAGTTTGTTGTGAACTTTCACATGAATAAGTTGGATGTCAGCCTGCCTGAACTCCACAATATGTTGAAGACTGCGGAATCGAATTTTCCCCTAAGAAGAGTTCTGTTCTTCTAATTGGTGAAGGTTCCAATCCTAAGAAAAGGAAGAGGAACTCTTCCAAGAAGAAGAAAGTAGGTGAGAAAATGCCGGTTCCACCAAAAGCTGAAGACCCCAAGAGCAAAGTTGTTTGCTTTCACTGTAACAAGGTGGGGCACTGGAACAGGAACTGCAAGGTTTACCTTGCAGAATTGAAGAAGAAGAAGGGTAGTGAGACTACCGCTTCTGATTCAGGTATGTTCATGATAGAAGTGAATATGTCATTAAATCAAATTTCTACTTGGGTATTAGATACCGCCTGTGGTTCTCAAATCTGCAATTTGTTGCAGGGACCAAGGAGAAGTAGGACTCTTGAAGAAGAGGAGGCGATTCTACTGATGGGAAATGGAGCAAGAGTTGCTGCTGAAGATGTAGAATCATTTCATTTACATATGCCTATGGGCAAGACTATTGTTTTAAATAATTGTTATTTTGTTCCCTCGATTGTGAGGAATATTATTCCCATGTTAGACTTGGCTGGATTTTCATTTATTATTGAGAATAATGAATGTTCTATTCTTAGAGATAATATTCTTTATGGACGTGGTACTTTAAATAATGGTCTGTATAAATGTGACATAATTTACTTCAGATTGAACAAACTAATAAAAGAAAATGGATGATGAAAATCTCACTTCATTGTGGCACTGCAGTCTCCATTTAGTAGACATGGAGAGAGGGCTGCAAATTTGCTAGGAATGGTACACACAGATGTATGTGGACCAATGTCTACGCAAGCCATGGGTGGATTTTCATACTTCATTACTTTCATAGATGATAGATCTAGATTCGAATATGTGTTTGAAGAAACATAAGTCTGAAGCCTTTGAAAAGTTCAAAGAGTATAAGTATGAAGTGGAGAAACAAACCAAACAGAGTATTATAATTCTTCGATTAGATCGAAGTGGTGAATACTTTAATGGAGTGTTTCTAGATTATCTCAAAGTAAATGGTATAGTCTCCCAGTGGACGCCTCCATATTGGTATCTGAAAGGAGAAATCGAAATTTGTTAGACATAGTTCGGTCCATGATGAGCTATGCAAATCTTCCTGTATTCCTATGGGGTTATGCATTGGAAACCTCAGCATATTTACTGAATAAGGTGCTTTCCAAATCTGTTCCTCAAACTCCGTATGAGATATGGGAAGAAAGGAAACCGAGTCTTAAACACGTTAAGATTTGGGGATGTCCAGCTTATGTCAAGAAAGTTGACCCAGATAAGCTGGAATATCGATCCGTAAAATGTAGTTTTGTGGGATATCCTAAAGAGACTTTAGGGTATTACTTTTACACCGATCATCGGGTGTTTGTCTCCAGACATGCTACCTTCTTGGAAAAGGAGTTTATCCTTGAAGGAAACAGTGGGAGCAAAATTGAACTTGATGAAGTTCAAGAAGCACAAACTACTACGGATCAAGTGGAAACACCTGTTCTGACTGAACAACCTTTTGTGAAACAGCCCATTCATAGATCAGAGAGAGTGTCTCGCCAACCTGAGAGGTAATATGGCCTTGTCATTGAGATTGACAATGAGTTTTCGATCATTGATGATGACGACCCTGTAACCTATAATGAGGCTATGAGTAGTGTTGACTCAGAGAAATGGCATAGTGCCATGAAATCCAGAATGGAATCTATGTATACGGTATACAAAAGATAGATTATAGCAGATGGCCAGGTGGAGACCTATAAGGCCAGGCTTGTGGAAAAAGGATTCAAACAAAGGCAATGGATTGACTTTGATGAAACTTTTTACCTGTAGCCCTGTTAAAATCAGTTCGGATTTTGCTTGCGATTGCTGCTTACTACGACTATGAGATCTGGCATATAGCCAGATGGTTTTCTTTCCAAGAGAAATGAAAACCTAGTGTGTAAGCTGCTGCGAACCATATGTGGTTTAAAGCAAGCTTCTCGAAAGATGGAACATTCATTTTGATGAGAAAATCAAAGAGTTTGATTTTATCAAAAACGTAGATGAACCATGCATCTACAAAAGGGTTAGTGGGAGCGCGGTAACATTTCTTGTATTGAATTAGAGTTGACACACATAACAACATAGGAGACCCACTCATAAAGCTACTTTATGAAAGTCACTTTGATCATCATAAAGACAAGATGGGTATTAGATACCAGAGTGATTGGCTTTAGTACAAGTGGGAGATTGAAAGGAATATGTCCTAAGTCCAATCATGTATGAGGATTTAGGAATAACTTTTATGGTAATCTGTTTTGATTTCATTGATATTAATAAAAGACTTGTTTTGTTTTTATAATGGGCTTTATCTATTTAAGTGTTTAAATAAGATATACCATAGTTTAGAGTAAAGCTTTTTATGGATTATGATGAAATCATAATAGTGAGACCTAAAAGATGATAACTCTAAACTTAAATAGTTCCTGGTCATAGGATTACTAACTGGTAATTAATAATCCGCAGAGATCGGTACATACTATGCTTGCTTCATTATGAAGGATGTCTGTTCTCATAGACATTTGTGTGGTGACACTATAGCTAGTATGTAGGTGCTTATTATGGAATAAGTTCACTGAACATGACTCGCACAGCTGAACAACTGATGGAGTTCACTCACGTGTCAGCAGTTATTCACCTAGTGATAGTTGTACAAGTATCCTTAGACTTGAGGTCATCATAGTCATCTTGTATACACTGAACTATGCTTTGGTTTAGTTCTTAGTCTCCAGGGACAATTATTAGGGCTCTTCTGGGTATAGGAATTTGTACACGAAGATAGTGTATGATCAATAAAGGATCTACCCCTTCCAGTGAAGGAAGCGAATGTTCAAGGCTGATCCACTTATGCTAGTTCAGGAATCTCTGGCCAGAGTAAATGAAATTAGAAAGGAGTTTCTAATTTGCATAGAACTACGTATAGTAAATGGTAAGCAAAGTGATTGAATTAGATAGGCTTGACACGAGATCCATGCCTTGTATTTAATCGGGACATTGTAGGGTAGAAGGAGTTTATTGTACGGTAACTATTCACTGAATAGGTTTTTGGTATTCTAAGCAGTGAATTCATATTATCCGGATAGTCGCGATATGCTGAGAAGTATCCCTCACGATGTAGAATAAATGTGATTAATTAATTAATCATATTTAATAAATTAGAGAATTTATATAAATAATGATAAAATAGTTTTATTATTATTTATTTCTACTACCGGCTTAATATTGAACCTACAGGGTCACACCATAAAGAGAGAATGATATAATGGTGGAGGAATTAATTAATAATGGCTAATAATTATTTATTTAAGAAATAAATAATTAATTGGCAAATTTAATAATTGATTAAATGAGATTTAATTGATTATAAATTAATTAAGAAAAGTTCTTAATATTATTAATTAAGGATTTAATTTTTGGAAATTAAATCAAGAGAGAGAATTATTTCTATAGTGTTTAGAAAAAGGATTAATAATTAAAAGGTGTTTTAATTATTAATGAGAATAATAAATGGGATAATAATAATATTATTTATGGGAAAATTTCAGCTGAAAATTTTGCCTATAAATACACTATTATAGACCCTAATTTTAATTCTAACCCCATCGAACCCGAAAACCCAAAAAGATTGGAAAACCCAATTCTCTCCACCTCCATCCTCCTCCTTAATATCGTTTTCTTGGTGGATACCGGTGGAGTGCTTCACACTTGAGGAGCAACTGCTAAGGATCTCTGATCGTTGTCTGCGAATTATTTTTAAAGGTTAGATTCGATCCCTCGAATTTTTATTCATGATCTGTATGCTTTTATTTGGATTTTGTATGTGTAAAAGTGTTTTGCCATGCCCCCGCTGCGTTTAAAATCCAACAGGACTTAGGGTGTTACTACGTTTTACGATAAAGATTACGAAAAGAGGATTACCTTGTTAATGGTTGATTCCACGCTCTTCTATTGTATTCCCAAATTCCCTTGAGCGAAGTGTGGCCTCCGTCTTCTCAAGTTATCCTTTCTTCTTGCTCCTTGGTGGCTACAATATGTTTTCACACAATTGCCAAGCAAGAAGAGAATAAGAATATATATAGGCTACAATAGGGACCATGGATAATTAGGTTGGGCCTTCTAATTACATCTTGAGCCTATCCCAATGTAATTAAATATTAATTCAATCCACTAAAGAATTAATATTTGCACTACCTTTCCTAATACCGTAATTTAATTAATTCGGTTCCAATATTATTTACTTATTAAATTCCCCATGTTTAAAATATCATATGTCCATTAATTAAATAAATTACTGATAATTTATTTAATTAATATCTTTTATCCTTGATCATCCACTCAACCTTTATTTAATTATGCCAGAATAAATTCCACCTGCAGGGTTTCACATAATTAAATCTTTTTGAGCTTTCAAGGGGACATCATTAACCCGAATATTATCAGGACATGGATTCCTTCAATAAATAATATCCACCATGTATATAATTCCATCACCCAAAATATAATGATATAATTCAAAAGAATTATTTCATATATAAATTAAAGCATGTAAATAATATACACGTGTCAATTACTATTTCCGGATTAAGAAGCTAAGCATTAATAATAACATAGAATCTTAGTTCTCCTTCTTAATCAGTATTAAGGGAACAATTCTAAATTTGATCCTGTTCAATATACACAAAGTATACTAGTATTATTTATTAGTCAATATAAACTAATCTAAATAATACTACAGCCATACCAGTGGATTGTCCAACACCACCTGTGCTGTGAACCTTATTATATTATATAACCGTATTTAACAATCTAATATTCTGTATCCCATTTGATACTAGATTGTTCACAATATATAATATTAGACAACATGTAAACATTCAAATGATTCTCAAATAAACTGGCCAGAAATAAATGTACATACTTCAAATAAATATTTTCAGTATACACTAACACTCTCGTGATATTTTTTCATCACTAAGAGAGAACAGTTCCATTGTAACAGAGTTTATTATATCGAATACATCTGTTTTCTATTACTTGTGTTCTAAATCGATTTGATTGTATTAAACACTGTATTCAACCCCCTTCTACAGTGTTGTGTGACCTAACAAGTGGTATCAGATCCTATCTGTTAACACACATACAGTAAAGATCCAAAATAATCATGTCTGAAGAAGCAGAAAATCCAACCAAGCCCGCCAAAACTGAAGAAACTCCAAAGACTCAAACCCACAGTCAATATGAGACTATTAGGGTTCCCATGCTGAGACCTTCTGAGTATCCCATATGGAAAGTGAAGATGGCTATGTTTCTGGAAGCTACAGATCCAGAATACCTTAACAGAAATAATGAAGGACCATATAAGCCAACCAAGCTCTCTATTGTAGTTGCAGATCAGCCAGCAAAGACCGTACCAAAGGAGAAAAGTGAGTATACATCTGAAGATATCTCATCTATTGCCAAGGATGCAAAAGTAAATCATTTGCTACATAGTGCCATTGATAATGTCATGTCAAACAGGGTAATTCACTGCAAGACTGCAAAGGAGATATGGAATGCCTTGGAGACAAGATGCCAGGGAACTGATGCAATCACGAAGAACAAGAGGACTATACTCACTCAAGATATGAGCACTTTGACTCAAAACCTGATGAGTCATTAACTGGTTTATATGACAGATTTATCAAACTCATGAATGATCTGTCACCGGTGGATAAAGAATATGATCTTGAAGATTTAAATCTTAAATTCCTTTTAGCTCTTCCTGAAAGTTGGGATTTGAAGTCAACGACTATAAGAGACAATTATGCTCTTGATGAAACTACTCTTGATGAAATTTATGGTATGCTCAAGACTCATGAACTTGAGATGGATCAAAGAAGTAAGAGACATGGGAGAAAGTCTAGGACACTTGCTCTTAAGGCTGAGGAGGAATCCCCCAAAGTGGCTATCTCAAAGAAAGGCAAAGGAAAGGCTCTCATCATAAAGTCTGATTCAGAATCATCAAGTACTGATGATGATGATTCAGAAACTGAAAGTCTACCTGAAGTAGATGTTGATGAAGAGATGATGAAATTGTGTGCTCTTTTGGTGAAGGGTATCACAAAGATAGCCTACAGGAAATTTAGAAGGGGAAAGAAGTTTTCCAAGAAAAGTGGAAGTTCTAATAAGAAGGGATTCAGAAAATCTGAAGGCAAAGTAGGAAAGTCTGACAGAGGAGATTACTCGAATGTCAAATGCTACAACTGTGGTGAGAAAGGCCATATATCTCCTGACTACAAGAAAGGAAAGAGTGACAAAGGCAAGGCTCTTGTCACAAAGAAGAAAAGCTGGACAGACTCTTCAGATTCTGAAGATGAGGAGAATTATGCCTTGATGGCAAATGCTGATAACAGTTTTGATGCTGCTAAATTAAAGGTACCTCAAACAACTTATGCTTTTCATACTGATGATATTACTGAGTTGAGATTATATCTTAAAACCATGTTTATTAGCTACAGAGATCAAACTTTAACATGTGAAAGATTAACTTCTGAAAATCTTGCTTTTAAGAAAATGAATGATTATTTAGAAAAGGAGTTAGTTATGTTCCATCAAACTTAGAAAGAGAGAGATGATGCTTTTTATGTTAGAGATGAATTGCTAAAATTGAATAAATCTCTCAAAACTGAGTTAGAAAAAAAAGAGATTATTAGGACTTGGACTAACTCTGGCTGAATAACTCAGAATTTATTAAGTAGTGGAAACTGGAAAGAGGGCTTAGGTTATGGAGATGACAAAAGTGAAAAAGGAACTGAACAAATTGAGCCAATTGTTGTTAAACAAACTGTTATGCTAAAGGTAAATCCTGTTAAGTTTGTAGCTAAAACTGTAAAATCTGATTCTGAAAAGATGAAAGAATCTGTGACAGAAGTTAAGGAGAAGTCAACTTCTAACAAATTAGAACAGGATAAACCAGCTGAAGTCAACATAGGATTAATGACAAAGAAGCAGCTTAAACATAAGCGGAAAGAGATTAGTAGTGTGAACAAGGTAAAAGCAACTAGGAAAAATAGGAATGGAAAGGAAGGTGTGAATAAAAGTAATAATTATATGCTTATTCCTAATGCTCCTGGAAAGAAATGTTATAACTGTGGAAACTCTAACCATCTTGCTTCTTTTTTGCAGGAAGAATAAGAATATAAACTCTTTACCTCCTAAATCAGGAGTTAAGAGTCAGTCTGTTAGATTTAAGCCACAAAATCCTTGTTTTCATTGTGGTAGTATATGGCATTGCATTTATACTTGTAAGGAATATCATAGTTTGTACTATGATTATTATCAGATAAAACCTTCTTTGAAGAAAGTTACTTTAATTCCTTCTAGTGTAAAGTATGATGCAAAGTCTGATACTGTAAAATCTGATAAGAAAAATGTTAGCATAAACTCTGATGTTAAATCTGCTGCAAATGCTAAAAAACTTAATAAGGCCAAAGGATCCAAGCAAGTCTGGGTCCTTAAAACTAACCATTAGTGGTCTTTGTGATTGCAGGGCAACAGGAAGAACATCCTAGTTCTGGACAGTGGATGTTCAGGACATATGACTGGAAATAAAGCCCTGCTATCAGACTTTGTGGAGAAAGCTGGCCCAGGAGTTTTTTTATGGAGATGGCAACATGGGAAAGACTCTGGGATATGGCAATATCAATCTTAGAAATGTCATCATTGAAACAGTAGCTCTTATCTCAGGACTTAGACACAATCTGCTAGGTGTCAGTCAAATCTGTGACAGAGGTTATCATGTGGATTTCTTTGAAGAACACTATGAAGTTATAAGAAATTCTACAGGCAATGTGGTTCTAAAAGGTAACAGGCATGGTAACATTTATGAAGCCAGACTTTCAACAAGTACTGATGGTTCTGCAGTCTGTCTGTTGAGTAGAGCATCAATTGAAAAAAGCTAGAATTGGCACAAGAAACTCTCTCATTTAAATTTCAACAATATAAATGAGCTTGTAAAGAAAGATCTTGTGAGAGGACTTCCAAAGTCAGTTTTTGCTCCTGATGGCCTTTGTGATTCATGTCAAAAGGCAAAACAAAAAAAATCTTCTTTCAAGAGCAAAACTGTATCATCAATTCTTGAGCCTTATCACCTACTGCATGTTGATCTATTTGGTTCAGTCAATGTCATGTCTATTGCAAAGAAGAAATATGTTATGGTTATAGTGGATGAGTTCACAAGGTACACTTGGGTGTACTTCTTGCACAAGAAGAATGAAACTGTATTTACTCTAACTGATCATGTCAGACAGCTGGATAAGTTGGTCAAAGATTCTGTTAAAATTATAAGAAGTGATAATGGCACTGAGTTCAAGAATTTGATTATGGAAGAGTTCTGAAAAGAGCATGGAATCAAACAGGAATTTTCTGCACCTGGAACTCCACAGCAAAATGGAGTTGTAGGAAGAAAGAACAAGACTCTCATTGAAGCTGCATGAAAAATGCTTGATGAAGCAAAGCTGCCAACCTACTTTTGGGCTGAAGTTGTGCAGACTGCTTGTTTTACACAGAATGCTACACTCATAAACAAGCATGGAAAAACACCATATAAGATGATGAAGAAAATGAAGCCAAATATGAAATACTTTCATGTATTTGGTTGCAAGTATTTTGTTCTTAAGACTCATCCTGAGCAGCTGTCAAAATTTGATCTAAAAGCTGATGAAGGAATTTTTGTTGGATATCCACTTTCCACAAAAGCCTTCAGAGTCTACAATTTAAGAACAAAGATTGTCATGGAATCTATCAATGTCTCTTTTGATGATAAGAAGATTACTGGACTTGAAGATTTCAATGATCATGATCAGCTGAGATTTTAGGAATGAAGATTTAAATTATGATTCTGATGACTTAAATCCTGATCCTGTAAGTTCTGACGGTTTAAGTCATTAAAGCAGGTGTCAGAACTAGAACTGCAACTTCAAATGTATGTCTCTATCATTCCTTTCTATCTCAGACTAAACCAAAGAAAGTGGAAGAAGCTCTTCAAGATGCCGATTGGGTGCAAGCAATATAGGAAGAGTTAAATGAATTTAAAAGAAATAAAGTTGGACCCTAGTGCCAAGACCAAAGAACAGATCTGTTGTGGGCAAAAAATGGGTGTTCAGAAACAAAACTGACAGTGATGGCATAATTACAAGGAATAAAGCAAGGCTGGTTGCTAAAGGCTACTCTCAACAGAAGGGTATTGATTATGATGAAAAATTTGTACCAGTTGCTAGATTAGAAGCCATAAGGATCTTTTTGGCTTATGCTGCTCACAAAAAGTTCAAAGTCTTTCAAATGGATATGAAAAGTGCTTTTCTCAATGGAGAATTGGAAGAAGAGGTATATGTTGAACAACCTCCAGGCTTTGTAGATCCTAAATTTCCCAATCATGTCTACAGGCTTGATAAAGCACTTTATGGCCTTAAGCAAGCTCCAAGAGCATGGTATGAGACTTTAGCTCAATTCCTTCTGGAAAGTGGATTTCACAGAGGCACAATTGACAAGACTTTATTCTACCTCAACAATAGAAATGACTTACTTTTGGTACAGATATATGTTGAAGATATCATATTTGGTTCTACTAATGCCAAACTCTGTGAGAAGTTTGCAAAGCTAATGCAGTCAAGATATCAAATGAGTATGATGGGAGAACTTAGTTATTTTATGGGCCTTCAATTCAAGCAAAATGAAGAAGGCACTTTTATCTGTCAATCCAAGTACACTATAAATTTACTGAAGAAATTTGGAATGCAAGATTATTCAACTGCATCCACTCCCATGGCCACTACAACCAAGTTAGATAAGGATACTGGTAAATCAGTAGATATTACTAACTACAGAGGTATGATTGGCTCTTTACTCTATTTAACTGCAAGTAGACCTGATATCATGTATGCTACCTATCTATGTGCAAGATTTCATGCTGATCCACTTAATAGCTGTGAAAAGAATTTTCAAGTACCTCAAGGGTACAGCTGATTTAGGATTGTGGTATCCTAGGGAATCAGATTTTAAGCTAATAGGTTACTCAGATGCAGATTTTGTAGGATGCAAAATAGACAGGAAAAGCACTAGTGGAAGCTGCCAATTTCTTGGAGGCAGATTGGTTTCTTGGTTTAGCAAGAAACAGAAGTCAATTTCCACATCAACTGCAGAAGCAGAATATATTGCTGCAGGAAGCTGTTGTGCACAGATTCTTTGGATGAAGAATCAGTTACTGGATTATGGGTTAGAATTTTCTAAAATCCTTATTTACTGTGATAATCAAAGTGCTATTGCTATGACAGGTAATCGAGTTCAACACTCAATGACAAAGCACATAAGCATTATGTACCATTTCATAAGGGAACATGTGGATGAAGGTATAGTGGAATTGCATTTTTTTCCAACAGATCAACATCTAGCAGATATCTTCACAAAACCACTATTTGAAGCTACTTTTATAAGATTGGTAAATGAACGTGGAATGGTTTCAGGTTCTTTTTCAACATCTGCTTAGTTTTTCTTCTCATGCATCAGACTTTATGATCAGTATTTATATATTGTATTATCTCTATGTAATCTGTGCTTAATTTGAAAATTCATTAAATGCTGATTGTTATCTGATGTGGATCTATATACTCTGATAAGTGTTTTGAATGTTCTGTGACTATTCAATCCAATGAGGTTAACTGTGCTAGATGTTGACCTAGTAGTCTTTAACATACTAGAAATCCCATGTTTGAATTAATTGTTCATGTGGAAACTCATTAACACAAGCAAATTCTGATATTGAGCTTAGTCAAGTTTACTTTGTGTATCTTATTACTAAGTCACAAACTAAATTCTTGTTTCTTATCTGTCAAATTCTGATGTCAGTAAATCTTAAGGATGAACTACATGCTGATAAGCCTCATTTATCAAAGGAAAAGAAAAGAATAAAAGTCAGGTACTCCTTTGAGATCTAGAGTAAATATGTGGAAGGGAAGACCCAAGTGCATTGCTGGTATTAAGTAATATGCATTAGAAAAGCAAATAAATTTTCTTGGTGACTTTTCACATTCTCTGATTACTGGAGAAATACTCTGACAACAGCATAAATTCTGATAAGCAGTCGTGACTCACCTACACTGAGAAGCCACTGTAAAAAGGAATGTCAAAAGATGCATAAAATGAGCACAAACAGTTGAGGTTGACTCATGCATAAATTTGTTCTATAGTAGACTTCATGATTGATGACAGATTTTAAGCACTTTTCTGTGTTATGCCTTATTTCTAAGATGTACTGAAGTTTATCAGACTTTAATCTTCATCTGATATTTTGCTAAATGCACACACTTTCACTCCATATGAATGATGAATATTACTGTGGTGATTAAGTTATTTTTGACAAATAGTCAAGTGTCATTTGCATAATTTATGAGGACAAGTTCTGATGGAAGTTATGATGATTAAACTCTGAAGAAAACAAGTCAGTCTTTGTACGGAGAATTACAGGAACAAACTTCACTTATTGAGTACAGAAGCCAAATTCTGATGACTGGTAAAATCTGATATAAGTTAAGTTCTGATATTAAATCCTGATGGAATCCTTGATGCTTACGTGGCATTTTTCTTTACTTGACTTATTTGTGGTAAAATTTGAAACAATCATATTTAATTCAGAATATATTTGGGTAAAATAAAAATAGTCATAATCATTATGGGTTAGTGATAAACGTGTTGGTCTTGAAAAACTGCATGTGCACAGTAATTATTGTTTATTTTACGTGCTCGTTAACTCTTGCTTTAACTTTTTACTGACTGTTATTATTACACAACGGTCTAGGGAGACGAGGCATCATTATTTTTACTATTAATTGTTAAACAGTCCTCGCGTTTGGTATTCTATTGGCTTTTTAAACCGACTTTTCATCCTAGCCAAATCATCTTCCATTTTCTCACAAACTCACTCTCTCTTTTAATTCTCATCATTTTTCTTTTTCATAAACAAAAATGGTTCGTTTCAACTTGTTCATGAACTATGAAACCTTTAATATCGAGTTGAGTTGTGATGACTGACAACAGGAGTGGCATGTCACCGCCATTCCTGAAGAACTCTGGAACTTCATTCCACAAGAGGTTCACACAGACCTCTTGTTCTTTTCGATGGACTACCATCTCCATCTTGATCGATTGGAAGAAGAAAGGAGAGAAGCTCTCCATCAGAAAGAACGGATCATCCGTCTTGCAGTGCTCTTTGTCAGCAGCAGAAGGAACTAGTCGTTAGGTCTTCTTAGATTAGGACTAAGGTTGTTGATGGTAAGAATCTTAGAATAGGACTATCTTGTAATTTTTGCATGTAATCGATAAATTTCATGAAATGTACTGATCTGATATAATAATGAAATTTCCTTTAATTGCAAGATTTAGTCTCTGTTTCTCAAATTATGTGACTGTGCATGCTTAATTGCAATTTGTTAATCTTTACTTCATCTATTTTTAACTATATCATGCGATGAATGTTTTGATTACAATTATGGTCAATAATAAATTTTATTGATTTGAGGATGAAATAATTGAAGCACGGGTTCATGCATCAGAACCTGTGATAAATGAAGCTGAGAATGTTACTTCTCAGAAAGAAACAGCATCTCAAAGTTCTGATACTTTGACAAGGAAATTTGTAAATTCTTATGCTGTAACAACAACTCCTTCTTTGGCACGGAGATTGAAGAAAATGAAGGCTAGGAGGTATTTGGCTAAATTTTCATCAGAAGATAATGAAGAAGCAGAGGAAGGGGATCAGGAATCTCTGATATCACAAGAACCAATCATTATTGAAGCTCTGATTTCTCCAGCTCAAGCCACAGACACTGCTACTGATATAGTGGTTACCCCTCCTGACTCCCCAATAAAAGCTACAGATGATGTTAAAGAACAAACTGACAACTCTGAGATAGATATTCATAATTTGAATATACCTCAAGTTCTTTATCTGGAAGCTCCAACTACTGAAGCTCAGCCATCTACAGTCAAATCTCCAATCTTAGATGCTGAGATACCATCTAATCAAAGAGACCAGCTCTGGAGATAAATTCTTATGATCAGAATTTAGATGATGTTATTCTTGAATCTCCGGTTGCATTACACACTCTTGTACTGTCAGAAAATGATGAAACTTCCTCAAGTTCTGGAGACAGTATTTTTGTTAAAACTCCAATTCCTATTCTGGGAAAGGAAGCTTTGGTGAAGAAATTTGTTAGACAGGAAGCTCCTGTACCTTGGGAAGAAACTCACAGGGGAGTTGAGTGGACCAAGAAGTGGAATGAATCAGAATTTATTCCATGCACCAAAATTCTGACAGAGCATGTATCAAAAGCTGATGAGTTATTATCAAATTCTGATTTCAAGACTCAACTCAAGGTTACAGCTATGAGTACAAGAAGTCTTCATGGTCTACATGCTATTACTCATGCTAAGTTTGATACACTCAAGGAACAAGCTGATAAGCTAGATCTACAGCTCAAGCTTGACAAGAATAGGTATGTCAGACCTACTCTTGAGAAAATTGAAGCCATTGAGAAGGTTCAAGAGGAGCAACATGCCCAAATTGCTGAGGTTCTGGTTAATCAAGCTTCTCAGAAAGCTCAATTGGATGAAATCCAATCTTCAGTTGAACTTCTTCTCTCTCTCTCTCTCTTACTTCCTGATGATGCCAAAAGGGGGGAGAAGGTAGTTAAGTCCAAATGCTGACCTACTCAAGTACTGAAGAACAAGGATGATAAAGGTGATGACTAGGGAAACTCTGAAAAGAGCAGAGGTCAAAGAAAAGTTCAAGGAAAATATTCTATACAGAACAAGTCAAGTTTTGATGTTGTGAATGCTCAAAGTCTGAAGTCAAGTGCTGATAAACAAAGTCTGATGTCAAGTTCTGATGTTCTGATTAAGTCAGGATCTAAAGACTCTCAGAAGTTTTTACAAACTCTGAAGCTAAAAGGGAAGCAGACTACTGTTTATTATAAAGATCCTAAAATCCAGACACTTGATGAGGAGAGAGCAAGAAGATTATTTCTGACATACAATCCAGGAATGGATTTAGAAGCTCTCAAGGAGGAAGAAGCTAGATTTGCAACTGAGAAGACAAATCTTAAGTCTAAAGCTTCTAATACAAAGAAACCTCCAAGGCCTAAGGAAAAAGGCATTGTGATCAAGGAAAAGTCAAATTCTGAAATTTCAAAGTTTGAGACTAGATCACAGACTGAGAGTGATCCCAAAGACAAAGGGAAAGGAAAAGTTGATGAACCAACCAAGTCACTGGAGATAAAAATTCCTCAAGTTCTGATGAAACCAATGTGCAAAATGGTTCAAGTAACTGATGATAATCTTGCTGAAGATGAAACTGTTCAAATTCTGAAAAGAAGAAAGATAATTGAAGAATCTAAAATAACCTCTGACATTGCTCAAGTTTTTCAGGATGAAGAATACCAAGCTAAAGAAGAAACAACAAATTCTGATCAAGTTAATTTGGAAAAGATGACAATTGCTGATAAAAAGAAGCTACTATGGAAGAAAGCTACTCCAGTTGAACCAAAATCCAATCTCATGATTAATTAACTCGTTACATTTGGGTTGAGAGCCAAGCAACCTAGAGATAGAGCTGGATTAGGTTCTGACGAAAAGAAGATTCAAACAGGAGTAGAAGTTACTCTAAGAGATCCTTTCATGTTGACAGACAAACCATATGAACAAATCAAATAAAAGCACCTTGACATGGTGTTATTTGCTCAAATCGTGATAGATGCTCATGATAAGGAAAATCTAAAGGAGAAATTGATTTTATTTCTCTATGATGGATTAACTTACAGACTAGCTGATACTGATGTACTAAAGAAGTCTATCAGAGAACTTCAACATATTCACTATCTTCTGGAAGTGAAATATGATGTTACAAGAAGATGGTCAGAATACATTTTGAAGGCTATAAGAGATCTACTCAGAATCTCTGGTACAAAGATTTCTCATTGCAGTCCAATGATTACTGAAGATGATGGAAGAGAAATTCCTATGCTGAAGAATTCTGCTAAGGTGGTAGTTATTCTGAAAGGAAGATGCTTATGTTATAATAAAAACTCTTCACATCCTAGAGTTATCAGACTTGGTGATGGACTTGATAGAACATCCATTCAAGCTCTCAGAACAACCATTTATCAGATTGGTGATAGTAAAGAAGAAGAACTGATGCAGGTCAAAGCACAGTTAGTTGAAGTTCTGAGGAAAGCTGAAGATAAGCTGGTAAAAGATTTTGTTAAGAATCATTATGGATTCAGATTGATCCAGTGAAGTTGGTACAGTTGGATATTCTGTAAGTTGTAATTGATAGTCTTATTAAACTCTTATTATATTTGAACTTAAATGTTTTTGACATCATTAAATCTATTAACTTGTATATTCTTGCATAATTTACAAGTTGGGGGAGATTGTTGGATATATTTGAGATGTCATGTCTAATATGTTTCATGTTTAGTTTTCTATCTTAACAAACATGAAATATCAGTTCTTACTGGAATCAGTACTTACTGGAAGTCAGGACTTAATGTCATATCAGGACTTAAGGTCATATCAGAACTTAATTACGGGAGGACTAACAGTTAAGGATGGAAGCTGATTTACAGGAAAGAAGATCGAGACTAATACAAAAGAAGATATGCATGGAAAGAGTTAGAGGACTAGAAGAATTATATAAGATATCTGATTGATATATTTTAGGAGACAAAATTATTTTCCAAATCAATTAGAAGTTATCTTGTAACTGTGTACTATATAAACACAGACATAGGTTTACACTATATGTGTTATCATTATCAAGAAGATCATACATTGTAACTTAGCAGCTCTCGTGATAATTGTTCATCACTGAGAGAGAACAGTTCCATTGTAATAGAGTTTATTATATCGAATACATCTGTTTTCTGTTACTTGTGTTCTAAATCGATTTGATTGTATTAAACACTGTATTCAACCCCCTTCTATAGTGTTGTGTGACCTAACATAACCTCTGCCTAATACATGCTACAACAATAAAATACATGTAAAAATAACTACAGAACTTCTGATGAAACTAGATTTGAGTTATGTCTAACACTGTTGCAACTCCACTCTAACAACTGCCACTGCCACTGCCACCAATCGAGCCTAAATCGAACACAAACCAGTTAACCAGTTCCTGGTACTGGATAGCCCTAAACTCAGAGCTAATGAAAGGGTCAATAGATCTAGCTTGCTCAACAGCAGTCTGAGTCAAAGTCCTCACTCTGGCCTGGATATCGGGTGAGGGAATAGGGATACCCTAAAAGGGTCCGACTGGTACTCGATCAAGATGCGCGGCCAACTCCGGGCTCTGCTCTCTAATAGAAGAACTGTTCACTGCCCGGTGAACATGATACGGGATCGGGGAGGAAGTACCTGAAGGAGCAGAAGGAGCAGAAGGAGGGACTGGAGGTCTAGGGAAAAAAGAGCTGGTCCGCAACCCAGTGGAAAATCCCTTACAGCTGACACTGATCTCTGTACCCAACGAGGACGGGCACTAGGTTCAGGTATATCTCTCGAAACAAACTGAGGCACAGGTGGGGGAGGTAAAGGAGTCTCCTCAGCTACAACATCTAGTGTCCTCTCTGAGTATGAACTTTCTGAATCAGATCTGTTCTCCCGGGATGGAGAAATGAATATTACTATGGGCCACTGCCAATAATATAAATATATAGGAAAGACATAATAAGGTTAAGGCAGTTCTATCAAAACATCAATAGATGTCAGGGTAACGCCTTCGGAACCCTCGACTGACTCTTAGGTTTGCTCCTCTAAATGAGTTACTGACTCACGCCTTAGGAAACAGTTTCCATACCTTTTTGACTCAAAACCTAACCTAAATCAGGGACTTGAACATGTAGCTCTGATACCAACTATGACGGCCTGAACCCCGGGGTCAGGAGTTGACATCACTAAACATAACAAACCACAAACATAAACTACAAGATTATTATTATACTAACACGACCCCAAAACCAAGATCCGATCCAGGTTCAAGTATGATTTAAGATACTCACTGTTACAAACAATTTAGTAAAAAGTCTGACACACTAACTTATACAGCAACTCATCAGACCGCATATGGTCTGATAGAAACTACCTCAGAGGAGCCGGGACCTGAAGGGGATGAAACTCTGTTCGGTCCGGGTCTGATAGGTCTTCTAGGCATCTGCGATATATATAGCAGGTTGCAAGGGTGAGCATATAATCGCTCAACAGTACCAACATATGAATATCAGAGTAAAAATAGCAATGTAAACAGTTATAGGAACAGAACTGTAAAACAACAGGAAATCAGTAACCTGTAAATCATTTCGAATCTCTGTCAAAACAAAAAAATAGTAAAAGAAACTGGATATCACTGACTAGCATGCTCTTAATAAAATAACTTAGTAGTGTGCTGTGATAACACCAGATTCCAATTTTAGCATGCTATTCACATTTATAATTCAACTGTATAAATCACTGTTTCTGTCACGGAAATCACAAAACCAAATTTGATACGTAGTGGATATGTGAAGACAGCTGATCAGGCTATTAACACCAGACGGCTCCAACTTCCATCCCATAAACCTGTTCCGGAACTTAGAGACTAGCTAGTTCTCTGACCTGCTGGATTAATCGGTTATGTAGTGAGCGCAACCAAATTAGCCTCTTACGCAACCTCGGTAAGCCACTCTGGCCCCTATGTATCCAATATCTGATCGTTTATCTAGTTTTTAAATCACTTGTACCTATCTCATTTTAAAAACCGTTCATTTAACAACACACATAAAATTGGTTCACAAATTATTTTCCTTCGAGATAGGTACCTTTTCAAAGTTACTTTTCCTTAAAACAGAATTAAAATAATTAGTTATAACTACGGGGGATACGTAACTTAAAACATTTCTATTCATGTTTGAAAATAAAACAACAGTTTATTCATATATGTTGAACCATAAAAGAATGGTCAGGGGTATTTGCCTTGCAACGCTTTAATAGAAACCCTAGGTAGCTTTAACATTGATTTCAATCCTTGCGAGACTCGACTGGGATCTATAGTAACAGAATAACCTAATTAGTTATACCGACCTGCTTGATATCCTTGAACCTAAATAACACAATCCGACAACCCGGCGTGTATATAAATATATACACATAATCACATAATCAATATTCACGATAGGGGTAAAATGTTTTATATCGAATAGTACACTTTTCGTTATTAAAAATAATTTTGAGAAAATTTGGATTACGACTCCTCTATTTATAAACCTACCCGTCGAAACATAATCGATGTCTAAATCCGAACAAATCACAATTTACGTCACCATATGATTTTACAATTAAATAACTATTTATGTACGAAAACTAATTTTATGAATTACTTTATTTATTTTATTCACCGATTGTTCACAATATTCCCCGCACAAATTTATATAAATATCACAAATTTTAATCTACAATTTCCTGAAATATAAGGGAATCAAATTAAAATTATAGAACCAAACCAACTACAACCAGTGTTCCAGAAATCGGCGTATTAACCGATATATCGGCCAAAATATCGGCTTGACTCACGTTGCTGATATTATTCTGCCAAATCGGAGCACTATACGTATAATTGACATCGGTCAAATATTGGATCAAATTTCGGGTCAAAAATCGGCAAAGTCAGACATTGGGTCAACTACTATATAGTCAAAAAATCTCACAAACACAACAGATTCTTTTTGTTTGATTATTTCTGCTGTGATTTAACAAGAAATTAGACAAAAATGTTGAACGAGGAGAAGGAAAATACTCCAGTTAATGAACAGACGAAAAACACAGTTGACGAAAAAACTTGAAACTCCCGATTAAGAATATGAATACGAAGAAGAATAAAAGGGAAGGGACGCGGAAAGGGAAGATGGAGGAGGGTGGAGGAAAATCTAGAAGTGGAACTATTCTTTTTAATTAGAAAGGCACCTGGAAGTAGAGAAAGAAAAGCTTCAGATGGAAATCACAGCTAACGGAAAACACAGTTGATGGTAAGGGACGAAGGAAAAAAGAAAGGGAGGAGGGAGAAGATGGGAGACTGGAAAAGATCACGTAAATCGAGAAGTCAAACACTTACATTTTTTTAATTTAAATTACAAATGTACACATGTTACCATGATGTGGTACTAGTACTGGTATTAATTTGTACTCCATGTAAAACAGTACAAGACTACAAGTGGTAGTACAACTCCTTTAACAATTAGATGGACTGTAAACAAATTAGGTCCATGGACCATATATCTACAAGGCCCAAATGCAATTTAATTTCTAAAGGTCTGACCCTTCATTTATTTAACATATATATTTAAAAAATAATATTAAAATATATCCGATTTTATTCCAATTTTATAATCCGATAAATCTCCGATTTCCGATAAATCACAAATCGGTAGCTCAACCGATTTAGTCCGATTAGCGAATTCTGTAACCATGACTGCAACACAGAACAACAATCAACAAATACGCGCAACGCGCGCAACCGGAAAAATAGGGCGGCCAGAAAACAGCCAAAAAACAGGCGGCACGGCAAGGAAACAGGGCACAGGGAGACACAGGAACAACACACACAGCAACACTGACACAACCGTATATATATAAATATATACATACACACGACCGACAAGAACCACCAAGCTCACCGGAAAAAGGACGCGGCGGCGGCAAAACCGGAGTAACAGGAGAAGAGAAGAGGAACACAGGGAAAAAACAGAGAAATCGAAGAGAGAGAAAGAGAGAAGAACGAGAGAGAGATTGGGAGAGAGCGAGAGATGAGAGAGGAGAGTAGAGAGAATTGATGTTTATCAGAAAATATATCGAGTCACCCCCTTCTGTTAACCTTGCACCGCCGTGTGTCTTTTAATAAGACACGTGTCGGTTTTTATCCCGACTGCAACATAATTTCGACCGTTTTAATATTATAACGAGTAATGCTGCAAACACCGATTTATCGAAATAACTTCAAAATAGTTTTAAATTTTTCTAAATATCCCAAAACCAATAAAACATAATTCTCAGAAATTTTAAAATATTTATGAACTGAAACTTATACCGGGGTTTCTGCAATTTAACGGGTAATCGCGTAGGAAAATAAAATCTGAAAAATTTCTAAAATAATTTTAAAATTCTTGAAACAATCCAAACTTAAGAAAATATAAGTTTCGTAATTTTTGAAGCATCCTGGAATTAAGTACTAAATTTACAAATAAATGTAATCAGAAAATCATTTAAAGATAAATAATTAATGAAATAATAATTTCTAAATTTTATAAAATCCCAAAAATAATTATTAAAATTATAAGACCGTAAAAATAATTTTTTTAGAGAAAATCCAGATATTTATAAAAATAAATTTGTAATAGAACCCACTTTTAAAAGTGAAACAAAAATAATACGGCTCAATAATTAATTATACAAATATTCCCTGTAAACCAATAACCACATATAATTAATAACAAAACATCACACACCTGACAGAACCAATATACATTTTTTAATTTAAATATTCTACAATTAGACTTTTAAATAATATAAAAATATACGAGTCGTTATAGCTTTTATTGTTTGCACTCTTGAAGATGCATCACCAATGATTAACTCAAATGGGTGATCTCTCGTCCATTTTCTTTGTTATGGTAGATTAGCTCTATATGAAGAGGCCACATAGTTATCTTGATGTGTGACTGAGTTTTGATTTGAAGAAACTTCCCCTGAGTTTTTCCTTTTGACGGATGATGCAGTTTGTCTGTCAACAGGATGATGTACCATGTCATTCAAGGGATGTCGTACTTGATCTTTCGACGGATACATCATCTTGTCTTTCAACGGATGTAGAATTTTGTTCTTTATTTGTTGTTGATTTTTCTGTATCTTCCTTAGTATTTTTTGATGATCACTTTCATCATCATTGTCATCACAGTTCATCTCAATATTGTCAAATTTGAGACTTTCATGGAAACCTTCATCTTGTAGTCCTTCAATCTTCTTATCATCAAACACAACATGTACAGATTCCATAATAATGTTAGTTCTTAGATTGTAGACTCTATATGCTTTTCCAACTGCATATCCAACAAAGATACCTTCATCTGGTTTGGCGTCAAACTTTCCATGTTGCTCAGTTTGATTCCTTAGAATCTCGCATTGATAAGTAGTCATGCTTTTCCAACTGCATCCAAAAATATGAAGAAAGTTCAGTGTTGGCTTCCTATTTTTGAACAATTGATAAGTAGTCATGCATTTTACTTGATTAACCAAAGAAATATTTTGAGTGTAGCATGCAGTATTGACAGCTTCAACCCAAAAATAAGTTGGTAACTTTAATTCCTCTAACATTGTTCTTGCAGCTTCAATTAGAGATCTATTCTTTCTTTCCACCACTCCATCTTGTTGTGGAGTCCTTGCTGCTGAAAACTCATGCATGATCCCATTTTCTTCACAGAATAACCTTATTGCAGAATTCTTGAACTCAGTTCCATTGTCACTCCTAATTCTTCTAACTTTGAGATCAGGATGATTGTTGA
This sequence comes from Apium graveolens, assembly GCF_009905375.1. Classification (NCBI taxonomy): domain Eukaryota; kingdom Viridiplantae; phylum Streptophyta; class Magnoliopsida; order Apiales; family Apiaceae; genus Apium; species Apium graveolens. Next base: position 172,069,714 of record NC_133650.1, read on the forward strand.
CTTGCCTTATATGATTGATAATAATTTCACTAGCTTCATCTTTAGATTTAATAAAATATATCCAATAGAACTTTGAGAAATCATCCACAATCACTGGGCAATATCTCTTCTTTGAAATTAACAATACATTGACTAGTCCAAACAAATCCATGTGCAACAGTTGTAGTGGTTCTACAATTGTAGATTCAAGCTTCCTTTTGAATGATTCTTTAATTTGTTTACCTTTTTGACAAGCATCATGCAATCCATCCTTTGAGAACTCAACTTGAGGAGTGCCTCTTACTAGGTATTTCCTGACTAATTCATTCATAGTCTTGAAGTTCAAGTGACACAGCTTCTTGTGCCATAGCCAACTTTCATCCTGACTTGCTTTGCTGAAAAGACAAGTAATAGAATCTGCATTAGATGAGTTGAAGTCAACTAGATACATATTTCCTTTTATCACTCAAGTGAGAACCACTTTGTTATTTTCCTTGTTTGTAATAACACAGGCTTCAGAAATGAAAGTTAATGAGTTATCTCTGTCACCTAGCTGGAGACACTCAAAAGATTGTGTTTGAGTCCATCCACTAGAGCAACTTCTTCAATGATGACATTCTCTTTTGAAATCAAGCCATATCCCACAATATACCCTTTATTGTCATCTCCAAAAGTAATACTTAGGCTAGCTCTTTTCTTGAACTTAGTGAGCAGGGTAAGGTCTCCAGTCATATATATAACGACTCGTGTGTTTTTGAATTATTTAAATATGTGATTATTACGGAAATTATTAAATAAAATATGTGTATTAGTTTTGACCGCTCTGTGTTGGTTGATTATTATATAGGTGTAATTTATAATATACCGGGTTGTTCGTGTGATAAATTATGGAATCGTATTGGATTGTTTTCATTTTCAAAAGTGGATTTGGTGCAAATTTATTTGCATAAATATGGGGAATGTTTCAAAAATTATATTTATGATTTTATAATTACAATAATTATTTTTAGGATTTTATAAAATTAAGAAATCAATATTTTATTAATTATTTATCTTTAGATGATTTTCTGAATGCTTTTATTTGTAAAATCCATATTTAATTCTAAAATTCTTCAAAAATTATGAAACTCATATTTATTTAAGTTTGGAATATTCCGAGAATTTTAAAATTATTTTGGAAATTTTCGGGATTAATTTCACGCGCTCTTTATTTCGCTTCATTGATAAAAGCGGATATAAAGTGCATTTTAAAAATCATTTTAAAATTTTAAAATTTATTTTTTTATTAACTTCGGGATATTTGTAATATTTTAAGATTATTTTCCTGATTTTCTGAATCTGTTTTAAGTATACCTCGGTTCGTTAAATAAAAAATACGGGTATAAATTGCATTTTAGAAATTATTTTAAAATTACAAAATTTACGTTTTTATTTACTTCGGGATATTTATAACATTTTAAGATTATTTTTGTGATTTTCAGAGTCTATTTTAAATGCAACTTAATTCATTATATTTAAAATTTCGAGGCAAAAACCAGATTTTCGGGAAGGGGCAGGACACGTGTCTAATTAGTAGCTTAGGGACTGATACGTGTCGATTTTTCTTCAGCCATTGTGAATCGTGGCAGTACTGTATTGGTGGAATAAATAAAAAAAAAGGAAAAACAAAAACAATACAAAAACAACAGCAAACACAGTTCCTCCCCTGTTTTTGTCACCTGTACCTCTCCACTATCTCCTTTCTTCTCTCGTTACCTCTCTATTTTCCTCTCTCAATTTTCTGCTCCCCTTCTCGTGGGTTCCCGATTACCAGTTTCTAGTGAGGTTCCAGCAACTCTATCAGTTCCTGGGTGCTAGCTTCGGTTTTGTTCTAGGTCGATTGTGCGTATATGCGTGTGTGTATATACGCGTGTATAGGTACAATTAAGTGATGTGGTGGTGCTACTGTTGTTGTGCTTCTCTGTGTGTCTGTCTCCGGCGACTCGCGGTTGTGTTATTTTACTTTCTGTTTTTGGCGCGTGAGCGCGTGTAGGAAAGGGTCTGTGTTGTGGGTTCCTGTCTATGCTTGGTTCGATTGTTTGAAATTTTCGTTGTTCTGTGCAGGAATATTGTTGACTGGTTTCATGATAGTATAATTCGTGCGGGAATTTATTTTGTAATCGGTGAAATTATGTTGGAAACCCGAAATTTATCGGGTACCCGTAATTTTACCGCCGTTGACGATGAACTTCGGTGAGTCAACGGTGGACTGTGATGTTTATTCTGAGTCATAATATTTTAAAATAAATAAAAATTAGTTTGTGAGATTATCGTTGAAACGAGAATTTGATTTTACATTAAAGTCGAGTACATAAGTTAGTTGACGAATTGTGATTGGATTGATTATTGAATTGAACTGGTGGTTGGAATTGTTGTGAATTTGATTATTGTTGGTTTAACGTCGATTGATGTTTCGACGGGCAGTCCGATAAACAAAGGGGACGCTGCCCGATTTCCGGGAAAATCAAACTACGGAAATACGGGAACGTTTCCGAGGATTATCGGAACGTCGAGCGAGTATAAGTAAATACATATATATATATATGTTTTATACATAACCTGATTGTATGTTGTGTTATATATTTTGTCCAAAACACAGTAACCCTAATTTCGTAAAATGACGAATATACGTATTTTCTAAAAATGAACACTGGATCGATTTCGAGAATGTGAACCCTAATTATTGTCTGTGTTATTTGAATATAAATAATTACGAGTCGGGTTTGAATATCTTTGGATAAGAATTAGTATCGAGGATATGTCAAGCATACCTAGACGTCTAACGTAGGGTATTTCGACCCTGTAAGTTATAGTCAGGAACCTGAAAGTGGACGATGGACTAAAGATAATCTAGTGGTCAGTTGATGAGCTCAATAGAGTTTCGACAGAAAGACCTGAGTATCAAAGTCGAATCCAATGGGATCTAGTGGTTGGAAGTTAGAGCCTGAATAGCAGAGTCGGCTCAGAGTTGATCAGTAATAATTGTAAAGCCTTGTAAGGCAAGTATTTCTGAACTTTTCTTCAAGACATATTACCAATGTTTTCGAACTGTTTCATAACATGTTGCTATTATTAAACATAACTCTTGTTTTATAATGCAAGTGTTTTAAACTACTTACCCTTGAACCCTGATTCTTTCTTGATCTTGAGCCGCAAGCCTTATTCTTTGTAAACCATCCTTTGTTGATCCTCAGATATCAAATCACACCAATATGATACTACTCCCCAAAGGTATAACTACCGAACACCAAACACTGAAATAAAAATTGTTTGAAAACACAGAAACTTATATACTGCAACCATTCTTTAAAACCTCAAAAAACTATACCTTGAAAAACCATTATTTGTCTAATACCTGATCCTTTTACAGGTTGAAAACTGTTTCTCGTATATACCTTGATATACCCTTATGACACTCATGAAACGCATTACGCTTTTGTACAAATGCTTTATCAATGTGGATTATGATCTTGCTTATTGAATTACATTGTTTATTACACTGAATTATTTTAGAATTGGATAGTTTTCTTACGTGGACCAGATTCGTGGTCAGACCAGATTCGTGGTCAGACCAGATTCGTGGTCGAATTAGGCCAATGTGTGCCTTGGATCTAGTAATTAGAGCAGTGTTGCGTGCTTTGCTCGGGGTTAGTGTGTGACTGATTAGCAGCCTAACCTTGGTTTTATAACTTAAAATGAATATCCCAATTCTAATGATTAGTTAAAAAGAAACTTGATTCATCTGAATCATCTCACTTGATCATTGTTTAACCTCAGTTATTGTTATTATGACTTGTTGAGCTAGTTAGCTCACTCTTGCGAATCTTTTTATGTATTCTACAGTTAAAAAGGAATACGGTTGATAGCGAGGTTTCCCAGTTCAATGTACGAGCTAGGATTCCAGTTTGAGTTGGATCGAGCTAACAGAAGCTTATGGAGGTAGTGAGATAGTAAGATTGTAAGAATAATTTTATTATCAGTTGTAAATTAAATTAGTTGGGATTTGGTACGTTGTAATAAAAATTAAGGTTGTGGCTTGTTTTCATACTTAAACCTGTTGCGATCCATGGTTACATAGAGGAGGGTCATTGCAATTAATATTTCATATACAGGTTGATATATTGTGTTTGTGTTGTGGACCCCAAACTTCTGACCCGGGTTTGGAAGGCGCCAAAGGTTGGTATCAGAGCTACAGGTTATAAGTCACTGAAACAAGCCTAGATTGTCGGGAATGGGTAGAGGGTTAGGATTAGGAGTAGGAAATAGAAACAATAGATGTTGTGAGGTTGAGTGCGATGGTATAGTAGGTCTCCGGCACAGTTCGTATTGCGATTTGGGATTCTCAGCTTGCGACGTGATTTCCAGACAACGGCAACGGCAGATCCTGATTTTGTGATGTCATTTGATCCTTTGGAGATTTCCGTTTGAGGATCGTCATCTTCTCTCCAATTGGATTTGTACCTTGTTCCTCCATCAGTATTAATGGCACTACCTTCTGTTATAACGGTTACACTTCTTCAAGCTATTTTACGCTACTTTTCCATCTTTTGATATGAGATTACCTATTCAAGAACCTTCATCTCATTATTCTTCTTTCACTGGACATTCGGCTATGAGCGTATCTCTTTAATTTACCCTACATCATGTTCTATACTGTAATATCCAGGATATATCGTGTAATTATTTTTGCTATTAAATAATTATTATGTGTGTTCAGTATCTATTCTGTGAGATAATTGTTAAGTGTTATCTGTACTTGGATATTCAAAAATAATATTAATTGAGTATTTTAATTTTTATATGTCCAAAATAAAATATAGATAATTGTCATATCTTCCTAATGATTTTGATGTTGATTTATGGATTTATAAGAATCATATGAAATTTCTAAAAAAAAAATTTGGGGTAATTAAAATCTATTTTATAAAAACGGGAACCAACCGACGTCACTCGTTGTTACGTTTTTGGAACCCGAAACTCTTCCGAGAACCCCTTCTTAACCTAATTATAATATTCCGAGCATATTCCTTGTTTCGACTTTTTCGATCCGGCGTACGGTTTGTTCTGCGCGGGTCCCAGCGCAACATTTTTGATACAATATTCATTTCGGTAAATCAATAAAACCCGTATTTTCGATAAACAGGAGCTTTTTATTAAACTATCCCAATTATCACTTCGTAATACGTGTAACCAGGCGCTGAGACCAAGACCGTAGTACAAATTGTACTGGTTTGGATAATTATCCCGAAAACCGATACCGTTTGGATCAGTTTTTATAAATAAACGTACCGTTTTGATCCAACGGGATACTAATTTTCTATAAATATAAATAGCCTTCTACCGTATTTTATTTCGTATCAAAATCAACTGCAGACAGATAAATATATAATTTTACAGAAAAAAATCATATATTCATAAATTGTTCCAAGAATCATATCAACTTTTGAAGGTGTTATTGATCTTTGTTTGAAAAGCTCGAGTACTGGATTTGAAGGTCTTGAAAAGTTCTATCAGAATCTGTAATCCATATACCTGCAGAATCAAAGGTTTATTTTCTGGAAATTTATTTATTTTTGAATTTATTTTATTAAAAATATGAATTTTTGTTCGGATGATTGTTTGTATGATTTAATGATTTCATCTTGTAGAGCTTGTTTTCCTGATGATTTTTATATATCATACGTCTGATTTGGAGTTCAATAACATGCTCAAAAGTGGGTTTAATTTTCGAATTTCAAAATTAGGGTTTATAACCCGTATGAATGTTTTCAATTGAAATTTAGGGGTTTTTGATTCAGGGGTTATTAACTGTTGATTTATAGTGGGTTGTGTTATAGCTCGTTAACAGAGGATGCTTGAATCGTAGGGAGTTGTGTTTTTAAAATTCCCGATATTCGCCGGAAACCGGCGATGTTCTTGGCCAATTTCCGGCCAAAACAGGGATGATTAGAATGATTTGTTTGCATGTATATGTTCCTGGTAATCTGTAGTTTAATTCTGGAGGTGATGGTGGTGGGAGGATGCCGGAGGTGAGTTCTCCGGCCACCCCCGACTTTTCCGGCGACTGGAACTGCGAAATTACAGATTGGTCCTTGTACTTTGGAAAATGATGAAGTTTGGTCCCCGAGGTTTCCAGACTTTGCAAAAATTGGATTCATGTTTTAAAAATGTTTAAAAATCATATTTCCTACTTATTTTTATTATAAAAATTCATTTTTAATTTCTGAAAATTCTAAAAAAATTAGTATTTTAATTCTAAAAATTATTTTTAATTCAGAATTAAATCTGAATTAATTAGTTAATTAATTTCAGTTAGTTTTTAATTGATTAATTGTTCAATTAAATTGGAAATTAATTGATTAATTGATTTAATTAATTATTAATTGATTTTAATTAATTATTTAATTAGATTTAATTACTTAAAAATGATTTAAAAATTTCAAAAAATAGTTTCGAGCTTTAAAATATTATTCTAAATTATTTCTAAGGCTCGATAATTATTATAAAATTGTTTCAGAGCCAGAACTGACCAACTGAACATTGTTTATTATTCCGAAATTGATCCAACGACCCGTTTTAATTACGAAGAATGTTTTAAAAATCATTTTAAATACCCGAAAGCCTATTTATGACCCGAGACTTCTTTATAAATGACATATCATTGATTACGTAATGTATTATGTGCTATACGTGACTTGTTGATTGACTATCGGTCTATATATTCGGTGTTTACTTGATTTTTGCATAACTTTCAATCCGTTAATCGGATTTGGGTAAAATGAGGGGTAGATAGAAGTATGTGTTGAATAAAACTCTATGAGTCGATTATTGATAGATGCTTATGATATGTGAGCAGAAGAGGCAAGGCGTAGGAAAGGGAAACAGGTAATTGAGGAGTAAAACGGTTGTGATTGGAAGCGAGTGCAGTGTAGTAAGCTAATACCAGGCAAGTGTTCTGAACTTTCTCGAGATATTGTAGTACTTGATAGTCTTGTTGATATTACAAGTGCTTTGAAGCACTGTACCCTAAACCCTAATTCCAGTTATTGATCTTGAGCCGTAACCTGATTCTTTCTAGACCATTGATTGTTGTATACCCGAACACGAACTTCAAGTACATGATACTACTCCACAAATACATGCAAACATAATCCCAAACACTGAACTGAATTACTTATATACTCAAACATTGTATCCTATGCTTTGAAAGCCCAAATCTTGAAACCCTGAAATGTTGATCCCTTTGTTATCCAATTCTTTCATTACCCAGCATCCAAGCTTTGAAATTATCTTATTGATCTTTACAAGGATTGAAACCCTTTTATTGTTAAACACTTATTGTTGTTAATGATTCTGGTTATTGTTTATTATTTCTTATTCTGTTATTATGTTAGAATTGGATTGTTTTTACAATATTGTGGACCAGATTCATGGTCAGACCATATAATGGTCAAGTTAGGCCAATGTGTGCCTTGGATCCAGTAGTTAGAGCAATGCTGTGTGCCTTGCTCAGGGTTAGTGCATGACTGATCAGCAGCCTAACCTTGGTTTTTAAATTAAAAGTATAATATCCAATTCTAAATCATAATCCATTGTTCACTTGATATCATAATCATGTTCACCTGATGATCATTATTCTCAGTTTTGTCATTGTGACTTGTTGAGCTAGTTAGCTCATTTATGCGATATTGTTTCTGTTCTTTTCCAGTTAAGAAGGAACCAGTTGGTATCGCGGATCCCCAGTCCAGTGCGAGAGAGCGGAGTTAGTAGGCTTCTTTTGGGATAGTTTAAGTTTGTAAAAGTTGTAATAAAGTTTAATACTCAGTTTGAGTTTGAATGATTGGGATTTGAACGATTTGTAATATATTAGTGTGTTACGACCGGCATTTTATGTAATATTATTTGTGAATAATATTAAGTTAAATAAAAATATATTCAATGCTTGTACGTTTGTGTGAGTGAAAATTTCTGCATTTTAAATTTGCTTTGGGTAGTATATGATTTTTTTCAAAGCAAGAATTTATTTAATTTCTTTATTTTTGATTTATAAGGAATATTCTAAGCTTTGGAAAAATTTTCTTTTAAAAGACATTTTGTACACAAATTTTGAAAATGATTTTATAAAGTCTCTAAAAATCCAAGTTATTTTATGGTATAAATTTTATAATTTTTGAACTTGTACTTTATTATATAAAAATAAATCTTTGGAAATTAGTTGCTTAATAATTATCAAATTACATGAATAACCTTGCATGCAAACTCTCTTCTATTTAACCAAAGGGCAAAGAAGACATTCTCCACCCCACTAACTCACATTTTGCTAGCCAAATTACCTCCTTGACCTTGCATGCAAACTTGCCTAACTTTAGCTAGAGGGTTACTCTTGTCATTTCCTAAATCCACTCACATTTAGTCTAGTCAAAGACATAAAAACAAAACTAAAGTGATGATCACTCCATTTTCACTCCACCCTCCCCTTTTCTCCTCCCTCCCTCTCGGCTCAACCCTCACTCTCGGCCATCCCATAGCCGAGGCCCTCCATCCCCTTCATTTCTTCATTCTTTCACCCAAACAATCATCTTATATTCAAGTAATTTTACTCCCTATATGTTATTCTTATATATTTCAAAAGTATAGAGTGAAAAACCTATGTTTTGACCTTGCATGGTGATGTTTTTGTTAAACTCAAAGTGAACCTCCTTGATTCTTGTGAATCTAAGGCTTTCACCATGAGTTATAGTATCATAGGGTCAAGAATGGCTAGACATAAGAGTGTTACACCTATGCGAATGCTGTTTTTACCCTAATCCATTCGGCCATGACTTGATAGGAGCCGAATGGATGGTGTTTTGTTGCCTTGTTAACATTTTTGTGTATTTTGTGATGATAACATGAATTTTGTAGTAAAGTCTTGATAAAATCCTTTTGCATGCTAGTTGATCATTTAGTTGTAATCCATGTTAGGCTTGCATGTTGAATTATGATAAAAATTTATTTGGAAATCATGTTGTTTTGGTTTGAAAAACCCGAAGGCATGCATGCATGTGGAATTCTCTTAGTTTGTTGTGAAATTTTGATCATTTGGAAAGATTTTGTTAGTGAGCCTTAATTTCAGTAGGAATAATGTGATAATATTGATTTATGCTTCTTGTTGCATGGTAATAATTTGTGGTTATCTTTTATAAAAATATATATCTTGTTGTTTCAAAGGCATGAAGATTTGCGATTTGTTAAGAGTAGTCTCTTTTGTTTTGCCATAGTTGCACCTTAGGTAAGGATGATCTCACCAAGGGTATTTTAAGAAAAAGGGAGTTAGTTCAGTAGAATACCAAGTATAGGTCTTGGTTTAAGTATTTAGTTGTTGTTAGTTGGGTTTGTCAAGTCAAAATCTTGGAAAATGAGAGTTATAGTTTCTGCAGAAAAATCAGTTTAATACCCTGAGGTTTAGAGTGAGTTTTGACCATGTCATTGATGTGCACTTTGAGGCCCAAGCTACCAGAAGTTAGTATGGGGAGTATATAATAGGTTTTAGGAGTTGGTTGGAGGTTTGCATGTCATTTGGTTAGGTGCACAAGTAGAATAACAAAATCTGTCCAGCAGGGGACAGTTTTGTTGCAACTTAGAAATAGGGAGATTTGGCCATGTCATGGGTAGGCCCTCATTAGGACCAATTGGGCCTTAGTTAGAGGGTATGTCAGAGAAGTTTTTCCAACCATAGTTCATAGGATATGAGCTAGAACCATGTGTCACAAGTTAATTCAAGTCAGGGCATTTTCTGCCCAGAAAAACAGGGGAACCTTGGACTTTTAGCTTAGGCCCAAGAAGGCCCAAGCCAGGCCTTTGAGCCACATCAAGCTTATGAGATGCCCTTAGGTCAGGAGAGTCTTGTGTAAAAATTTTGAAGAAAAACTTGTAGTTTAAGAGTGTCTAATGCACTCAAGAAACCTTAGTTACCATTCTGAAATTGGCACCAGTAAGCACTTTCACTTATCACATAGTTTTAGGACACTTAGAAGTGAGTATTAGGTCGACCACCATAGTTGTAAGATAGTATAAGGTCAGTAGAGCAAAAGGCACAAGTGAGGGTCAATAGGTTTTGGATAATTTAGGAAAGGCACATTGAGTTAGGAAGCCCAAATTCGAAGACTTCGTTTAGTTAGCGACCAAGTAATTTAAGTGGTGAGTCGAGATCATCCAAGCCTAGTGTGACGTTATGGTGTATGTGATGTTATTTGGTATTAATATACGATATGTGATTATGTGGCTACGTGTGTACATTTAAAAATATAAATGTTGGATATGAATTAAGTGTGTATAGGCCTAAGTGCCATCCATGTTTAATTTCGGGTTGTAAATAGGTTAAGATGGAAAGAATATATTATAATGAGGATTATTATTATTTATGTAGGATCTCGAGACGAGGGAAAACTTGCCTTAAAAGTCGAGTGAAGCTCCAGTTGTTGCTCCTACCAGTCAGACCAGACCAGTCTATCTCAAGGCAAGTGATTCAACTTGACCTTCGTATTTGCTGTAAACAGTTCATATATATATATCGATGCAATTATCCTGAGTCATTTTGATGTATTTAAATCAAGCATATCTTTTGTTTATCTTTGAGTTACATAGAGATGCCATGAACCCTCGAGTACATATTGCAAGTAGTTCAAAAGTCTTTCATGATAGTTTAATGCCATGATAAATTAGAGATGCGTTATAATATCTTATTGATCCTTTTGTTTATCATGCTATTGATCCCTGAGAAATCTTGATGTTGCACCCTGATGCTTTGATTCAACTCTTGAAATAACCTCGATAGAAACTTTATCTTGATACCTAAAAGCCAATCATTTCTTAAATACATTCATGATTGTTTGATAACCCTATCCTTACCCTAAAGCTTGATACCCTGTTATATACTGAGCTGATGATCGCTTTCTTTATATTTTAACACCTTTATCCTATTGGAACCAGTGATGCCTATCTTTTGATGTTCTAATACCTATATCTTGTCTACAACCGTTGCTTTAAGCCTAGTTTGGCATTACTCTTTCATCTTATCCAATAGCCTGGCTTAATTTCCTTGTCTAAGTTCTTGTTTATGGAAACCTCTCAATTACCCTAATATAGTAAAGTCTAGTAGATCATGGCCCTGAGATTTAGTGTCATATTTCCAGTGTTTCAAGTTGATCTATAATCCCTTGATAAAAATAATTACAGTCGAAAGAGATTTTGTCATAAATCGGCATCAGTTTTTAAAATGATTAAAACGTGGATTTTTCAGTCCCAAAGGGGGGCAAATGTTTTCTTGAATGGTGGATCTGGACTGAGACGCGAGTCCTTTCTACACTTATATTAGGCTTAAAAGTTGCCTAGGGATTCCCAATAATGTTTTAGAACCCAGCGAGGTTCGGGGTTACTTCGCGGCTGATCACCGGCTGTAATCCGTAGCGTCATAAAATGATTTTGATTAAGAATGATTTTAAAATTGTTTTGATGCAAGCATAATGATGCCAACTCACATAAGTTTTATCTCTTGATTATCATTGATTATGTCATTCCATTGTCATTCCTAAAGGTATATCTCGATTTATGCTTTGCGTTGTATTGTTAGCACTTGTTGAGCTTTTGGCTCACTTCTTGCTTTACCCTGATATTACAGCTAGCAGCCATGGTTAGATTCAAGCAGACTGCCCGTAAGACCTGTGATGCGGATGCTTATGTTCGAGCCCAGGTAGAATAAGTAATAATAGTTGTGTGAGGACTCGGTATTTGTAATCAGATGTAATAGTTGGTAGTGTTGGGCTGTTCCAAACCCTAAACTGTAAGATCTTGGATTTTGGTTGTGTAGTACTCATTAAAATGATGTAATAACTATATTTATTTTGCTATTTAAGTTGGGGGTGTGACATAGTGTGTTTGGCTTGTGTGCATAGTTTAACCTGTTGCGGTCCGTGGTGATTGGTAAGTAGGGTCACTGCATATATTATTATTATCTTTATTATTGTTATAAGCAGGTTATAAAGAAGGTGTGTGTGTGGACCCCAAACTTCTAACCCGGGTTTGGAGGGCGCCACAGGTTTGGTATCAGAGCTACAGGTTATAAGTCACTGACACAAGCCTAGGTTGACGGGAATGGGTAGAGGGTTAGGATTAGAAGTAAGGAATAGAATGATAGAACGTCAAGAGGTTGAGTGTTACGGTATAACCAGTAGTAGTATAATTCGCGTCGTGGTTCGAGATTCTTATATTGCGATATAATTTCAGATAGCAGCGATGGCCGACTCTTTTATTCCCGTATCAGCTGATCACTCAGAGCCTTCAGTTGGAGTGCCGTCTTCGGATCCACGTCCTGTAGTTCCACCAGTGTTAGCTATATTACCTCCACCTGTGTTGCAGCCCGTACCACTGTAGGCTATTCCACCTCCAGACATGAGGCCACCTATCAGAGGACCCCCACCTGCTGATTCAGGCTTTACTAGTCATTTAGTCACAGGAGTACCTTTCCAGTTCTCTTTCTATCATGTCCCATATCATCAGTTTGAGGCTTGCCTTATGGAGCAGTGATTCCTACAGGGTCAGATCCAGGAGTTATTGCATATCATGCGTACCAGAGAGATGGGGAGTGGTGAGAGGCGACTTAGGAAGAGGCTCCAGGCGTTTCATAGAGCAGCTGCTGTGAGGATTGCTGAGGCTACACATGAGGACATCACCCATGATTTCCTAGTGGAGTGGGCTATTTGAGTTCTAGAGAAGCTTGAGGAGATAGGAGGTCCAGATTTGCCATGAGCCAGAGATTCAGAGATGGAGATGTTGAGCAGTTTTATTATGGTTATGAAGTATATACAGTAGTGTGTAGTGTGTATCAGTAGACTTTTGAGTTGTATTTATAGACTAGTTATGCTGACTAGTGAGTAGGTTGTTGTACCCTTTTGGTTTTACTTTCGAAGCGTCTTTACGCTTGTACTACCTAAAACCTTTGATTTATATATATCAACACCTTTTTCCTTCCCATTACTGTCATTTACTTTATTGCACCAGTTATACCCTGTGATACCATGTATCCTGTTTTCTATAACTATTTATATTCTGTAAAGAAGCATGCAATTTACTTAGTTACAACTGTTTTCAAAAAAGAGATATTTCTGTTTTGCAAAACTATTCTTTTATGCAAAAGATTGATTCAAAAGCTAAATAAGTTGATTGATTCTTTACAGAAAATGCCTCCCAGAAGAAATACCCGCACCAACACCCAGAATGAAGAAACCAACAATAACAACAACCAAGATGATACAAACCCGAATGTGAACCCAGGACCCATGGACCCAGCAATAGCCCAGATTCTTCAAATCTTGGCCCAATAAACAGTTCACTTGGCACAACAACAACAAAGACAGACCAACCCCCAGGTAACTTTTAAAACTTTTCGAGCAGTAAACCCACCAGAATTTAAGGGTTCCTTAGAGCCAATTGAAGCAAATGTTTGGTTAAAGGAAATAGAGAAGGCATTTGCCTTAGTGAAAGTAAAGGAAGAACAGAAGGTTGAGTTTGCAAGTTACTATCTGAAGAATGAGGCCACCTATTGGTGGGAGATGGTGAAGACATTGGAAGGTACAAATATTATTACTTGGGAAAGGTTTAAGGTATTGTTTTTAGAAAAGTATTTTCCTCGGTTTGTTCAAGATCAAATGGAGCTGAAGTTTCTAGAATTAAAGCAAGGGAACATGTCGGTAACAGCTTATGAGGGTAAGTTGAAGAATTGTCAAGGTATGTGCCGTCGTATGTTGATACTGACAGGAAGAAGGCTAAAAGATTCCAGCAAGGTTTGAAACCATGGATCAGAGGGAAGGTAGCCATTTTTGAATTAGATACCTATGCAGGAGTGGTACAAAAGGCTATGACCGCAGAGACAGAGAGTGAGATGTTCCAGAAGGAGAAAGAAAGCAAGAAAAGGAAAGTTGAGGGAAGTGAGGGTCAGTCACAACCATGGAAGTTTCCAAATTTTAAGAAGGGCAAGTTTTAGCCAGGGAGAAATTTTAAATTCAGGAAACAGAATGCTGGAGACGGAGGCCAGGGCAACCGTCCAGTTAATGCGAATCAGTCGAATCAATTGAGATTAACTTTTCCAGATTGTCAAGTATGTGGAAAGAAGCATGGAGGAGTTTGTAACAAGTTCAATGTGGTATGTTTCAAATGCAATCAGAAAGGGCACTATTCGAGGGAGTGCCGAAATCAGCCAGCAAGAGAACCAGCAAGTAAGGATCAGCCTATCCGGAATCCAGCAGTAAAGGTTCCAACCATTGGATTTACGTGCTTTAAATGTGGATAGCCAGGACATATGGCCAGGGATTGCAAGACATCAGCCCCAGTCAGTAATGCATTAAGGATTGTGGGATCTACCCCAACAGTGAATGAGACTTCAAGGGCTAGAGTTTTTGACATGTCGGTGAAGGATGCGATCCAGGATACGGATGTCGTGGCAGGTATGCTTAATGTGAATTCTTTCTGTGCCAAAGTGTTACTAGATTCGAGAGCAACTCGATCATTTGTTTCACAAGATTTTGTTAGTAAGTTAAATTGTCCAGTGGAATGTTTAAATGAAATAATGACTGTGGAATTAGCAAATCAAGAACGTGTATCTGTGAATCAAGTTTGTGGGAATTGTGAGGTTGATATTTATGGTAGTAAGTTTTGTGTAGATTTGATACCATTTAAGTTAGGAGAATTTGACATTATATTAGGGATGGATTGGTTATCTAGGCACGATGCCCAGATAGATTGTCGAAATAAGAAGGTAATGGTGAAAACGCCAGACGAAAGGATAGTAACGTTCAAGGGTCAAAAACAAGTAAAGAAGTTCTTAACGATGATTCAAGCCAAGAAGTTACTACGACAAGGATGTGAGCATTTCATGGCATATGTGATTGACAGAAGTCAAGAACCAACAAAACTTGAAGATATTCCAGTTGTAAATGAATTTCCAGACGTATTTCCCGACGAATTACCAGGACTTCCTCCAGATAGAGAAATTGAATTTGCGATCGACTTAGCACCTGGAACAGAACCGGTATCCAAGTCCCCGTATAGAATGGCACCCGTCGAGATGAAAGAGCTAGTAAAGCAATTGCATGAGTTGTTAGAGAAAGGAGTAATCAAACCCAGTGTATCCCCGTGGGGAGCCCCGGTATTATTTGTCAAGAAGAAAGATGGAAGCATGAGACTGTGTATCGACTACAGTGAGCTCAACAAGCTTACGATCATGAACAAGTATCCGTTACCCAGAATTGATGATATGTTCGATCAGTTGAAGGGAGCCAAGTATTTCTCCAAAATTGATTTAAGATCAGGATATCATCAACTAAAGATCAAGCCAGAAGATATACCAAAGACAGCTTTCAGAACAAGGTATGGACATTACGAGTTTTTAGTGATGTCTTTTGGGTTGACCAATGCCCCGGCAGCGTTTATGGACCTGATGAATAGAATTTTCAAGGAGTATTTGGATAAGTTTGTTATTGTGTTTATAGACGATATTTTAATCTATTCAAAGACGGAAGAGGATCATGCGGAACATGTGAGAACGGCTTTGGAGATTTTAAGGAAAAAGAAATTATACGCTAAATTCTCGAAGTGTGAGTTTTGGCTACAGGAAGTTCAGTTCTTAGGACACATAGTCAGTAATGAAGGGATCAAAGTGGACCCGAAAAAGATCGAGGAAATTACGAATTGGGAGAGACCGAGAACACCCACTGAGGTAAGAAGTTTCTTGGGATTGGCGGGATATTATCGACGATTCGTTCAGAATTTCTCAAGGATTGTAACACCATTGACAAAGCTTACACGCAAAAATATGAAAAGTTTATATGGAACGACAAGTGCGAAGAAAGTTTTCAGAAGTTGAAGCGGAGATTAATCAGAGCACCTGTTTTATCACTTCCACACGATCAAGGGAATTTCGTAATTTATAGCGATGCTTCTCACAAAGGACTAGGATGTGTTTTAATGTAACACGAAAAGGTGATTGCGTATGCGTCAAGGCAATTAAAACCACACGAACAAAAGTATCCTACTCATGATTTGGAGCTAGCAGCCATAGTTTTCGCTTTGAAGATTTGGAGACATTATTTGTATGGAGAAAAGTGTGAGATTTTCACGGATCACAAAAGCTTAAAGTACATATTCACACAGAAGGAACTTAATATGAGGCAAAGGAGATGGTTAGAGTTGATCAAAGACTATGATTGCTCGATTAATTATCATCCTGGTAAGGCTAACGTTGTGGCAGACGCATTGAGTCGGAAGGAAAGGTTGAATATATTATCAGTACCCGAATATATATATAAGGAATTTCGGAAATTGGAATTGGAAATTAGAGTTTGCAAGCCTGAGGAAGCGAAATTATACAGTATGACTTTCCAGCCGGAGTTGTTGGAGAAAATAAATAAGTGTCAAGAAAATGTAATGGATCAAGAAATAAATCGTTTGGTACGTGAGGAATTATGCACGCAGAAGGATGATCAAGGTATTCTTAGGTTTTCTTCAAGAATTTGGATTCCACCAGTGACGGAGCTGAAGAATGAAATTTTACAAGAGGCACATAGTTCAAGATATTCTATCCATCCAGGGAGTACCAAAATATACAGAGATTTAAAGAAGAATTATTGGTGGCCAGACATGAAGAAGGAAATTGAGGAATGGGTTAGCAAATGTTATACTTGTCAGAGAGTTAAAGCAGAGCATCAGAGACCAAGTGGATTGTTACAGCCATTGGAGATTCCAGAGTGGAAGTGGGAACATATTACCATGGATTTCATAGTTGGATTACCAAGGACAAGGGCTAATCATGATGCCATTTGGGTTATAGTGGATAGACTTACCAAGTCAGCTCAATTTCTACCTATAAATGAAAGATTTTTGCTCGACAAGCTGGTCCATATGTACTTGAAGGAAATTGTAGTTCGTCATGGAGTTCCTGTGTCTATTGTATCTGATCGAGACCCAAAGTTTAATTCAAGATTTTGGAAGAGTTTTCAAGAATGTTTGAGAACAAAACTAAATATGAGTACGACCTATCACCCCCAGATGGATGGCCAAAGTGAAAGAACGATCCAGACAATCGAGGACATGTTGTGTGTTTGTGCTATTGATTTTAAAGGAAGTTGGGACGAACATTTACCTTTGGTAGAATTTGCTTACAACAATATTTATCATGCCAGCATTGGGATACCACCCTATGAAGCCCTTTATGGATGTAAATGTAGATCTCCAATATATTGGGATGAAGTAGGAGAACGCAAAATACTTGGACCTGAATTGGTACAACAGACAAAGGGAATTGTTGAAATTATCCAGAAGAGATTGATAGCCGTGCAAGATCGTCAGAGGAAATATGCAGATCAGTTAAGGACAGACATGGAATTTGAAGAAGGAAGCTTGATATTACTGAAAGTATCACCATGGAAAGGACTAACGAGGTTTGGAAAGAAAGGAAAGCTGAGTCCAAGATATGTCGGACCTTTTGAGATCCTAAAGCGCGTTGGCAAAGTAGCTTACGAGTTGGCGTTACCACCACACATGGAGCATATTCACAGTGTTTTTCACGTATCGATGCTCAAGAAATATAATCCAGACTCCAGGCATGTAATAGAATATGAGCCAATAGAGCTTCAGGCAGATTTGTCATATATAGAGAGTCCGATAGAGATTCTAGAGGAGAGAGAGAAAGTATTGAGAAATAAAGTGGTAAAGTTAGTAAGAGTATTGTGGAGAAACCCAAAGGTTGAAGAGTCAACCTGGGAGTTAGAAAATGATATGAGAGAAAAGTACCCTCATTTGTTTTCTTAGGAGATTCTGAGGACAGAATCCTTTTAAGGGGGAAGGATGTAATATCCGGGATATATCGTGTAATTATTTTTGCTATTAAATAATTATTATGTGTGTTCAGTATCTATTCTGTGAGTTAATTATTAAGTGCTATCTGTACTTGGATATTCAAAAATAAAATTAATTGAGTATTTTAATTTTTATATGTCCAAAATAAAATATAGATAATTGTCATATCTTCCTAATGATTTTGATGTTGATTTATGAATTTATAAGAATCATATGAAATTTCTAAAAAAAAAATTACGGGTAATTAAAATCTATTTTATAAAAACGGGAACCAACTTACGTCACCCGTTGTTACGTTTTTGGAACCCGAAACTCTTCCAAGAACCCCTTCTTAACCTAATTGTAATATTCCGAGCATATTCCATATTTCGACTTTTTCGATCCGGCGTACGGTTTGTTCTGCGCGGGTCCCGGCGTAACATTTTCGATACAATATTCGTTTCGGCAAATCAATAAAACCCGTATTTTCGATAAACAGGAGCTTTTTATTAAACTATCCCAATTATTACTTCGTAATACGTGTAACCAGGCGCTGAGACCAAGACCGCAGTACAAATTGTACTTGTTTGGATAATTATCCCAAAAACCAATACCGTTTGGATCAGTTTTTATAAATAAACGTACCGTTTTGATCCAACGGGATACTAATTTTCTATAAATATAAATAGCCTTCTACCGTATTTTATTTCGTATCAAAATCATTTGCAGACAGATAAATATATAATTTTACAGAGAAAAATCATATATTCATAAACTGTTCCAAGAATCAAATCAACTTTTGAAGATGTTATTGATCTTTGTTTGAAAAGCTCGAGTACTGGATTTGAAGGTCTTGAAAAGTTCTATCAGAATCTGTAATCCATATACCTGCAGAATCAAAGGTTTATTTTCTGGAAATTTATTTATTTTCGAATTTATTTTATTAAAAATATGAATTTTTATTCGGATGATTGTTTGTATGATATGATGATTTCATGTTGTAGAGCTTGTTTTCCTGATGATTTTCATATGTCATACGTCTGATTTGGAGTTCAATAACATGCTCAAAAGTGGGTTTAATTTTCGAATTTCAAAATTAGGGTTTATAACCCGTATGAATGTTTTCAGTTGAAATTTAGGGGTTTTTGATTCAGGGGTTATTAACTGTTGATTTATAGTGGGTTATGTTCCTTATGAAATTTGCAATTGATTGATATATAGCTCGTTAACAGAGGATGCTTGAATCGTAGGGAGTTGTGTTTTTAAAATTCTCGATGTTCGCCGGAAACCGGCGATGTACTTGGCCAATTTCCGGCCAGAACAGGGATGACTAGAATGATTTGTTTGCATGAATATGTTCCTGGTAATCTGTAGTTTAATTCTGGAGGTGATGGTGGTGGGAGGATGCCGGAGGTGAGTTCTCCGGCCACCCCCGACTTTTCCGGCGACTGGAACTGCGAAATTTCAGATTGGTCCTTGTACTTTTGAAAACGATGAAGTTTGGTCCCCCAGGTTTCCAGACTTTGCAAAAATTGGATTCCTGTTTTAAAAATGTTTAAAAATCATATTTCCTATTTATTTTTATTATAAAAATTCTTTTTTAATTTCTGAAAATTCTAAAAAAAATAGTATTTTAATTCCAAAAATTATTTTTAATTCAAAATTAAATCTGAATTAATTAGTTAATTAATTTCAGTTAGTTTTTAATTAATTAATTGGTCAATTAAATTGGAAATTAATTGATTAATTGATTTAATTAATTAGTAATTGATTTTAATTAATTATTTAATTAGATTTAATTACTTAAAAATGATTTAAAAATTCCGAAAAATAGTTTCGAGCTTTAAAATATTATTCTAAATTATTTCCAAGGCTCGATAATTATTATAAAATTGTTTCGAAGCCAGAACTGACCAACCGAACACTGTTTATTATTCCGAAATTGATCCAACGACCCGTTTTAATTACGAAGAATGTTTTAAAAATCATTTTAAATACCCGAAAGCCTATTTATGACCCGAGACTTCTTTATAAATGATATATCATTGATTACATGATGTATTATGTGCTATACGTGACTTGTTGATTGACTATCGGTCTATATATTCGGTGTTTACTTGATTATTGCATAACTTTCAATTCGTTAATCGAATTTGGGTAAAACGAGGGGTAGATAGAAGTATGTGTTGAATAAAACTCTATGAGTCGATTATTGGTAGATGCTTATGATATGTGAGCAGAAGATGCAAGGCGTAGGAAAGGGAAACAGGTAGTTGAGGAGTAAAACGGTTGTGATTGGAAGCGAGTGCAGTGTAGTAAGCTAATACCAGGCAAGTGTTCTGAACTTTCTCGAGATATTGTAGTACTTGATAGTCTTGTTGATATTGCAAGTGCTTTGAAGCACTGTACCCTAAACCCTAATTCCAGTTATTGATCTTGAGCCGTAACCTGATTCTTTCTAGACCATTGATTGTTGTATACCCGAACACGAACTTCAAGTACACGATACTACTCCACAAATACATGCAAACAAAATCCCAAACACTGAACTGAATTACTTATATACTCAAACATTGTATCCTATACTTTGAAAGCCCAAATCTTGAAACCCTGAAATGTTGATTCCTTGTTATCCAATTCTTTCATTACCCAGCATCCAAGCTTTGAAATTATCTTATTGATCTTTACAAGGATTGAAACCCTTTCATTGTTAAACACTTATTGTTGTTAATAATTCTGGTTATTGTTTATTATTTCTTATTCTGTTATTATGTTAGAATTGGATTTTTTTTATAAAATTTTGGACCAGATTCGTGGTCAGACCATATAATGGTCAAGTTAGGCCAATGTGTGCCTTGGATCCAGTAGTTAGAGCAATGATGTGTGCCTTGCTCAGGGTTAGTGCGTGACTGATCAGCAGCCTAACTTTGGTTTTTAAATTAAAAGTATAATATCCAATTCTAAATCATAATCCATTGTTCACTTGATATCATAATCATGTTCACCTGATGATCATTATTCTCAGTTTTATCATTGTGACTTGCTGAGCTAGTTAGCTCATTTGTGCGATATTGTTTCTGTTCTTTTCCAGTTAAGAAGGAACCAGTTGGTACCGCGGATCCCCAGTCCAGTGCGAGAGCTAGGGGTTCAGGTTGATTGAGCGGAGTTAGTAGGCTTCTTTTGGGATAGTTTAAGTTTGTAAAAGTTGTAATAAAGTTTAATACTCAGTTTGATTTTGAATGATTGGGATTTGAACGGTTTGTAATATATTAGTGTGTTTGGCTTGTGTGCATACTTTAACCTGTTGCGGTCCGTGGTGATTGGTAAGTAGGGTCACTGCATATATTATTATTATCTTTATTATTGTTATAAGTAGGTTATAAAGAAGGTGTGTGTGTGGACCCTAAACTTCTGACCCGGGTTTGGAGGGTGCCACATATACCCCCAGTTTAGAACTTGTCCTATGAAGCAATTGTACCTACAAGGATGGATTCGAGAGCTATAGTAAATGGTGAGCGCTTGAGTTATAAATAGAGGTGAGACGAAGTTTACAAAGGAGATTTAAGTGTTTCAGAGGATAGATGTTATCGGGTTAAAAGAAGCCCTTAGTGACTAAGCCACCCGTGAATAAGTATGGGATGAACTAGATGAATTTTGAAAGAGTAAGAGAGAAAAGAATAAACCTGGGATTTTTGTGAAATTAAATGATGATGATATGATAAATGTGATATGTAAAGTAGTAATGTGATATGATACGAGCGAACTTTATTCTATGAAATAGACTTATTGACTATTGGATAGCATGTTTTACTAAACTACTACAACGGTAATGTCGGGAGTATTACCAGTATGGAAGCTTTGACGTGAAGCTACGAATAAAATAACATGCAACGACAATTGAAGTTTTCGTTGATTAAGAAAGGCAAATGAACCCGATAAAGGAGAAAAGGTAGATTGGAGTGAACGAACTTTTATGTAATTATTTCTTTAATATGGTACCTTGTTATAAGTCGGAAGGACAACAACCAACTCATACAGTAAGGGCAACCAGGTTTGTGATTTTCTAAACTTTTAAAACAGGTTTTCGAAAAAGATTTTTCTTTACAAATTTCTAAAAGCCTTTTTGAATAAAATGATTTTTAAACATTGGTTGTCAAGTTAATATTTGAGTTTCTTGTTTGTTAGAAAGCCCGGATTACCTGGAAGAATGCTGTTTCAGACTTAGTATTGTTAATTTAGAGGACAAAGTGATCCGTGATTATGAAGAAGTTGGTTATTCTCAACAGATAGGTACAAATATTGTTTGATAAGATTAACAACAGAATCAGTATACGGAGCAATTACTCATCCAATTACAGGATTATCCAAGTTCAAAGAATTCACTGATCTAACAGAAGTCTGAGTATGACTGAAGGAGATTGAGAAGATTTCCAGATGTCCTAAAAAGAAGAATATTATTAACACAAGGATCGCTATGTTGAATGCTTCGGGGTTATTCTAAATTGAAAAAGGAAACTCGAGGTTGTCTGGTAGGGACCTCATTATAATCGAGTTGTTAAAGTATTATATGTAGAGGTGTGATGCTAAAGACGCAAGACGTGACAAGTAAGAATCTACCATAATGCTTAATTTACGAAGGCATTTCAACGTACTTTCTAAAAGTTATTATATGAAACAATGGAGATATGATCGAACAAGCTCGAAAGATGAATATAAGTGAAATGTGGATGGTGACCAATGGTATCATTCTTATCTTCAATATTACAGTGTATATTCACTTTTTGATTCCTAAATAAGTATGAACTTCTTTTCTTAAATAAACTCCTTGCTATGATATCGAAAAGGAGGATATTTCATTCCTTTCAAATTTAATTATTTCCCTCAATTTTTGCTTTCTGATTGGGACAAACAGTGTTATGGTGAGACACTTTGTCAGAATGACGAAGAGTCGGGTGGGACGCCACCTAATCATATGTTGTATGCCATATGGTACGAAAGACTGGCCATCTTAAGTACCAATGTGGTTGTCTGATTCATATTCAAATCCTTACTTCTTCTTTCTTTTCAACTCTAATTTTTTTTGAATTTTGAATCCTTCTAGTCATTTCGTTGTATTGTCGATCTTTGCAAGAATTTTTCAAACAGAAATCAACGTATCCTGAATCAAGTGGACGAAGTTCCGTCTACATCTTATGTATGGGAAGGAAATAAGGGCACCTGGCGAGGATTGCAAATCACTAGTCCCAGTGAAGAAGCCACTAAGAATCAAGGGAATCTACTCCAATAAGGAATACGTTTTCGAGAACGAGAATATGCGATTTTTCGGTGAAATATGTTATTCAGAATACGGACGTGATGATATGGATGATCAGGGTGAATACCTTATGCGTTGAAGTATTAAAAGATGTGGGAGAAACTTAATTTTTTATCTCTTAAAGTTTTGTTAATAAGATGAATTATCCTGTTGAATTGATAAGATTGTGATTAAAGGACTAGCAAGTCAAGAACGAGTAATTGTTAAATAAGTGAGTACCAATGGTGAATTGAAATTCCTGGCAATAAGTTGTGTAGAATTGATATCCTGGAAGGTAAGAAGATTTGATATTATTCCAAGGAAGGGATTGACTACTAAAGCGTGATGTCCAGACAGACCGTCGTGACGAAAAGATAATTCTGAGGATGCCAAATGAGAAGGTGAGGAGGTTCAGAAGATGAAATTAGGTAACGAGTTTGTTAATGATAATTGCGGTGATCAAGATATGAGCCTTATGGTGATTAAGGAATACATAAAAGTCGGAAGCAAATAAAGTTTGAAGATTTTATAGTAATTAAGGAGTTTTAAGATATGTTTTTGGATGAGTTATCAACATTTCCTTCGAATATAGAAATTGAGTTCGTGACTGACTCAGCACCTGAAATGAAGCCAGTGTCCAAGGCCCCCGACCGAATGGCGCCAGTTAAAGTGAAGGAGTTAGCAAAGTAAATGCAAGAAATGCTAGAAGAAAAAGCGATTAGACCTAGTGTACCCCATAAGGTGCACCGGTATTAAATATTAATAAGAAAAATGGAAGTATGTGATTATGCGTCAATTAGTGAGAGCTCAACAAGTTTACTATCAAAAGAAAGTATTTGTTACCTCGACCCAATAAATTGTTTGATCAAATGAAAGAAGCAAAGTACTTTTATAAGACTGATTTAAGACTTGGTATTTCGCCAATTGAAGATTAAACCTATGGATATATCCAGGATAATTTTCAAAACTAAGTATTGTTCTCGTATTGTCATCTGTATTAATCAATATACCAGTAATATTTAAACTGGATGGACAGCACCTTTAAGGAATATCCGAGTAAGCTATAGTTGTGATACTTAAAGGAATATCCGAGAAGAAAGAAGTTGTATGAAATTTAGTTCTTAGCATAGATAGTCAATGTAGAGAAGATCAAAAGAGATTCAGCAGAAGTTAAAATTTCTATGAATAAAAAGAGACCAGAAACACCAACAAAAGTAAGAAATTTAACCATGGGCCGGTTACTATTGGAAATTTGTGCAAGATTTCTTCAAAATTGCAATATCTTGAATGAAGCTAACCAGGAAAAGCAAGAAGTTTATGAAATGGAGAAGGGTGAAGGGAAAGTTTTGCGTAGTTAAATGAAAGAATGGTTTCAACACCTATTTTATCAATTTAAAAATATCAAGGAGGTTTGGTAGTTTATAGTGATGCTTCTCATTAGGGAATAGGATGTGTGTTGATGCGGCACAATAGAGTTATTGTATATGCATCCAGACAACCGAAACCTTATGAGCAGAAGTATCCTACCCATAATTTGGGATTAACAGTAATAATATTTGTTTTGAAAGATTTGGGAAACATGATATGTATGGAGAAAAGTGTAAGATCTATACGGGCCATAAGAGATTGAAGTATGTATTCACGAGGAAAAGCAAAGATAGAGGAAAGCAATAATGGACATAGAAACTATACCGGAAAAATTTTCTATGGAATTTTAGAAGTTGGAATTGGAAGCTAAAGTTTATAATCCAAAAGGAAGAAAGATGGATAGTGTAACCTTTCAGTTGAAGTTGTGAAGGGAAAGATGTCAAGAGGAGATAATGGATCACGATGTTAGCAGTCGAGAAAGGAAATTTATGCACCCAGGAGAACGATCACGATATCCCCAGGTTCTCTTCCAGCACTTGGAAGTTACAAGTAGAAGAATTAAGAAATAAGATGCCACATGTAATTCATAGTATAAAGTATATACTCTACTGAAGAAATGCCAAAATATATGGAAATAAAAGAAAAACAGTGATAACCAGGTATAAGAAGGATATTTTAAAATGGATTAGAAAGTGTTGGACACGTCAAAGAATTAAGGTGAACTATTGAAGGCCTAATGGATAAGGTAGACCCAAGGAATGGTTTTACAAGAAGTGAATCGTGAAAGGTACCCGTGATGTTCATGGAGAAAAGGAATGAAATTATAAGAGTATGTACTGATTATCGGGAGTTTAACAAAACAACGAATATGAAGAAGTGAGACTCTATAAAGAATTGATTACCTATGAAACCTAATCCAAGAAGTGTGTTATATCTCGGGGATTAACTTAAGATCCGACCTGAGAACATATCAGAGATTACGATTGAAGTGAGTTAAGAACATAGCAAGCTTTGGTGATATTATGTGAAATAACAAGTGTATCAGGTGACTATAAGGAATTAAGGATCATGGTGTATAAGGAGTACTTAGATAAGCAAACTGTATTTATTGATAAGATCATCAGCTACTCAAAGAATAAGAAAGTCTGCGTGGAATGCCCAAGAATTTTTCTCCAAGGATCAGAAGGAAAGCAACTATGCGTTAAGTTTTCAAGAATGAAATTTTGACTAAGGTTAACAAAAGGATTTTGAATTAATCCATTAACAACTACCTAGGCAAAGCTGTATGGTAACAGATGCATTATGCCAACATAGAAGATTGGATGTAATTAAGACCACCGAGGAATTAATAGACGAATGGGAAAGAGTGGAATCTGAAGTTTAAATACTTAAAGGTGATAATACGTGAATATATAAGACTACTTTTCAGCCTTAACTGATGAAAAAGGATACGAGATGCTTAAACGTTTAGAAACCAAATGGAAAACGAGCACCGTCTAACATCCTTATGCGGAGAGTAAAAGTACGGAAATGATTTAGGAAATGTAAGATATGTTGAGAGGTGAAGTTTTAAGGAAACACTGGAATGATCATTTATCATCGATTTTAGCTTTGGAATGCCACTTTACCAAGCTTCGTGTGAACACAAGTGTAGGTCCCCATTTTTATTAGAATAAAGTGGGAGAAAGAAAGTTGTCAAATTCTAAGTTAGATCAGCACACCAAGAGCGTAATGATATTGATTAAAGTAGCTCGGAGTAGATAAAGAAAGAAGGCGAAATTATATGAAAATAAATAAATAAATAAATAAATAAATAAATAAAAAATATGAATATAGAAATAAGACTAGTAGTGTTGGTAAAAGTGACGTCTTGTAAGAAACTGGATAAGTCTAAGTAGAAGGGACAGGTTAAGTCCTAAAATTAGTGAACCATTCGAGGTATGGATAAACACATATAAAGTTGTTCATGAATGATATGACCGTCACACCAGTGTGTACCTCTAATGTATTTTAATTGTCAATATTAAAGTGATAAGTATTGGGTTTGAATTAAGTGATTGATTAGGAGCCAATGGGGCTCTTGTCCAAGTTGTTCTGCATATAGTGATCAATCCAAATTCTCGACCGTTAAAGGCAAGTCCTTGAAAATGAGTGCATACCTATTATGAGTACATTTGAACCTTCGAGTAGAAGGGTCTACTTAGAAATTTGAGTCGGATATGCTTGACAAATATCCTCACTTAATTAGTTAGACCAGATTCTGAGGACAGAATCCTTTTAAGGGGGAAGGATATAATGACTCGTGTGTTTTTGAATTATTTAAATTTGTGATTATTACGGAAATTATTAAATAAAATATGTGTATTGGTTTTGACCTCTCTGTGTTGGTTGATTATTATATAGGTGTAATTTATAATATACCAGGTTGTTCGTGTGATTAATTATGGAATCGTATTGGATTGTTTTCATTTTCAAAAGTGGATTTGATGCAAATTTATTTGCATAAATATGGGGAATGTTTCAAAAATTATTTTTATGATTTTATAATTACAATAATTATTTTTAGGATTTTATAAAATTAAGAAATCAATATTTTATTAATTATTTATCTTTAGATGATTTTCTGAATGCTTTTATTTGTAAAATCCATATTTAATTCTAAAATTCTTCAAAAATTATGAAACTCATATTTATTTAAGTTTGGAATATTCCGAGAATTTTAAAATTATTTTGGAAATTTTCGGGATTAATTTCACGCGCTCGTTGTTTCGCTTCATTGATAAAAGCGGATATAAAGTGCATTTTAAAAATCATTTTAAAATTTCAAATTTTATGTTTTTATTAACTTCGGGATATTTGTAATATTTTAAGATTATTTTCCTGATTTTCTGAATCTGTTTTAAGTACACCTCGGTTTGTTAAATGAGAAATACGGGTATAAATTGTGTTTTAGAAATTATTTTAAAATTACGAAATTTACATTTTTATTTACTTCGGGATATTTATAACATTTTAAGATTATTTTTGTGATTTTCAGAGTCTGTTTTAAATGCAACTTAATTCGTTATATTTCAAATTTCGAGGCAAAAACCAGATTTTCGGGAAGGGGCAGGACACGTGTCTAATTAGTAGCTTAGGAACGGATACGTGTCGATTTTTCTTCAGCCATTGTGAATCGTGGCAGTGCTGCATTGGTGGAATAAATAAAAAAAAGGAAAAAGAAAAACAAAACAAAAACAACAGCAAACACAGTTCCTCCCCTGTTTTTGTCACCTGTACCTCTCCACTATCTCCTCTCGTTACCTCTCTATTTTCCTCTCTCAATTTTCTGCTCCCCTTCTCGTGGCTTCCCGATTACCCGTTTCTGTTGAGGTTCCAGCCGCTCTATCAGTTCCTGGGTGCTAGCTTCGGTTTTGTTCTTGGTCGATTGTGCATATATGCGTGTGTGTATATACGCATGTATAGGTACAATTAAGTGATGTGGTGGTGTTATTGTTGTTGTGCTTCTCTGTGTTTCTGTCTCCGGCGACTCGTGGTTGTGTTATTTTACTTTCTGTTTTTGGCGCGTGAGCGCGTGCAGGAAAGGGTCTGTGTTGTGGGTTCCTGTCTATGCTTGGTTCGATTGTTTGAAATTTTCGTCGTTCTGTGCAGGAATATTATTGACTGATTTCATGATAGTATAATTCGTGCGGGAATTTATTTTGTAATCGGTGAAATTATGTTGGAAACCCGAAATTTATCGGGTACCCGTAATTTTACCGCCGTTGACGATGAACTTCGGTGAGTCAACGGTGGACTGTGATGTTTATTCTGAGTCCTAATATTTTAAAATAAATAAAATTAGTTTGTGAGATTATCGTTGAACCGAGAATTTGATTTTACATTAAAGTCGAGTACGTAAGTTAGTTGACGAATTGTGATTAGATTGATTGTTGAATTGAACTGGTGGTTGGAATTGTAGTTGTGAATTTGATTATTGTTGGTTTAACGTCGATTGATGTTTCAACGGGTAGTCCGATAAACAAAGGGGACGCTGCCCGATTTCCGGGAAAATCAAATTATAGAAATACGGGAACGTATCCGAGGATTATCGAAACGTCAAGCGAGTATAAGTAAATACATATATATATATGTTTTATACAGAACCTGATTGTATGTTGTGTTGTATATTTTGTCCAAAACACAGTAAACCTAATTTCGTAAAATGATGAATATACGTATTTTCTAAAAATGAAAACTGGATCGATTTCGAGAATGTGAACCCTAATTGTTGTCTGTGTTATTCGAATATGAATAATTACGAGTCGGGTTTGAATATCTTTGGATAAGAATTAGTATCGAGGATATGTCAAGCATACCTAGACGTCTAACGTAGGGTATTTCGACCCTGTAGGTTATAGTCAGGCACCTAAAAGTGGACGATGGACTAAAGATAATCTAGTGGTCAGTTGACGAGCTCAGTAGAGTTTCGACAGAAAGACCTGAGTGTCAAAGTCGAATCCAATGGGATCTAGTGGTTGGAAGTTAGAGCCTAAATAGCAGAGTCGGCTCAGAGTTGATCAGTAATAATTGTAAAGCCTTGTAAGGCAAGTATTTCTGAACTTTTCTTCAAGACATATTACCAATGTTTTCGAACTGTTTCATAACATGTTGCTATTATTAAACATAACTCCTGTTTTATAATGCAAGTGTTTTAAACTACTTACCTCTGAACCCTGATTCTTTCTTGATCTTGAGCCGCAAGCCTTATTCTTTGTAAACCATCCTTTGTTGATCCTCAGATATCAAATCACACCAATATGATACTACTCCCCAAAGGTATAACTACCGAACACCAAACACTGAAATAAAAATTGTTTGAAAACACAGAAACTTATATACTGCAACCATTCTTTAAAACCTCAAAGAACTATACCTTGAAAAACCATTATTTGTCTAATACCTGATCCTTTTACAGGTTGAAAACTGTTTCTCGTATATACCTTGATATACCCTTATGACACTCATGAAATGCATTACGCTTTTGTACAAATGCTTTATCAATATAGATTATGATCTTGCTTATTGAATTACATCGTTTATTATACTGAATTGTTTTAGAATTGGATAGTTTTCTTATGTGGACCAGATTCGTAGTCAGACCAGATTCGTGGTCGAATTAGGCCAATGTGTGCCTTGGATCCAATAATTAGAGCAGTGCTGTGTGCTTTGCTCGGGGTTAGTGTGTGACTGATCAGCAGCCTAACCTTGGTTTTATAACTTAAAATGAATATCCCAATTCTAATGATTAATTAAAAAGAAACTTGATTCATCTGAATCATCTCACTTGATCATTGTTTAACCTCAGTTATTGTTATTATGACTTGCTGAGCTAGTTAGCTCACTCTTGCGAATCTTTTTATGTATTCTACAGTTAAAAAGGAATACGGTTGATAGCGAGGTTTCCCAGTTCAATGTACGAGCTAGGATTCTAGTTTGAGTTGGATCGAGCTAACAAAAGCTTATGGAGGTAGTGAGATAGTAAGATTGTAAGAATAATTTTATTATCAGTTGTAAATTAAATTAGTTGGGATTTGGTACGTTGTATAAAAATTAAGGTTGTGGCTTGTTTTCATACTTAAACCTGTTGCGATCCATGGTTACATAGAGCAGGGTCATTGCAATTAATATTTCATATACAGGTTGATATATTGTGTTTGTGTTGTGGACCCCAAACTTCTGACCCGGGTTTGGAGGGCGCCACAATATGCCTTGATCATCCACTATCTAGATACCATAGACTCTTTCTGTTTTCCTGCACACATCAAAATCAAATCTAGTTGATTTTGGTACCCAAGTTTTCTTGGGTCCATCCTTGTTAGCCTTTTTCTTAAGTTTCTTATTATTTCCATTATTAGACTTAGGTGACTGTAAATCAACCTTTATCTTAGGAGTGGGACTTTGAAACCCTTGATCAATTATATAATTATCAAGCACATTAGGATTAACATAAAATGGCAAAGATTGTGCAAACATGTTATTCGAGTAAGGCATGCTAAATGGCATTTGGGGCATATTAAATGCAGCATAATAAGGATTGTGTGTAAATGGCATATTAGCATAATGTGCATATAAATTTTGTACATGCATAACAGGAAAAGCATGTATGGGTGACATGGGCATGTTAGGAAAAGATGGAGGTGCAGACATGGGTGCATGTATCACAGACTTGTAATTAGTAGATAAATGATTAACACTACCACACTTAACATATGTCTTTCTAGGTGCATACTTATCAGGTATGTAGTTATTGTGTTTGTTAATCCCTACTTTCCCATTCCTATTGTTTTTCCTTTTTTAATCTGTCTGGACCTCAATCTTCTCCAATCTGTCACTCAACTGCTTCATTGACAGATGCCCTACATTCACTCTACTTGCATCTTTGACTTTACTTGATTCTCCTTGAACAGAGTGCTTGGTTACTGAACCATATTTCTCATTCATCTTAGCTAGATTGGCTTTGCTAATTGGCTTCTTTTCTATCAACGGACGTGCACCTTGTCTTTCAACGGATATTTACTTTTAGCTTTCGATGGATAAGCTTCATCATCCGTTGATTCCACATCCATTGATTAATCATCAACCAAAATAGGGTCCAGTTTCTTCTTGTCCTTTTTCCAGGCTTCTTCACAGAAAAACTCAATTCCTTGAACTTTGGCAATTTGGGCACTCACATTCCTCGATGATTTCCAAGCCTTGATCACCTCTTGCTCACGTTTAAGCTGCTTTCTTAAAATTTCCTCTTTCGTTAAAGATTCAGTCAGTTCATCCTTTGCAATCTTGCACTCTATTTTTAGTTTCTCAAACTCAATGAATTGAGTTTCTAAAACAATATTTCTCTCACTGAAAAACAGATTATTATCTTTAATTCTTGAGTTTTTTGTAGTAAGTGATTTAAGTGTAACACACAAGTGATATAATTCTGTGGACATATCATTTATGGCATCATTACACTCATTTTTAGAAAGGTTGCTAGGTTTGTAGTAATTACCTGATTGCTTGAGGAACTGACCTCTGCTTTATCTAATTTAGCCATTAGAGCTAGGTTGATATAGCTTGTTTCTTCCTCTTCATCTTCCCCATCTACTGCCCATCCATTTTCCTGAGTTAAAAAAGCCTTTTCCTTTTGTTTGAGCAATTCAGAGTATTTCTTTTTATAATCCATTGGCTCAAACCTCTTTTTCTCAGAGTTAGGCTTTCTGTATTCATTGGAAAAATGACCACTCAATCCATACTTGAAACATTTGAATTTTGACTTAACCACCATGTTTCTGTTTGGCTTGGTTGCTCCAAAATTCCTTTTGAATTTGAGCTTGGCAAATCTTCTTGATAGGAAAGCGAGATGCTCATCTATATCCTTTATTTCATCCTGACTAGGATAATCTTCATTCTCAACTATTAACCCTTTTCCTTTACCTTCACAAACTCTTAAGTTTGGTGCAGATTTCACAGCTTCAATCTTTAACTCTATTCCTCTCTCATGTTCAGTTATAATATAACAGATCCACCTTTCTTCCTTCCTTTCTCCAATAGCTCATCCGGCTCCATTTTGAGCTCATAAGTTTTTAAGATACCATACAGTCTCTCTAGAGTAAATTCTTTATACTCTTGAGAATTTGTGAGAGAGACTGTCATTGGCTTCCATTCTTTTGATAGAGACCTCAGAAATTTCATATTTGAATCTTTAGTTTGGTAGATCCTCCCATACAAGTTTAAACCATTCAATAGTTTTTGAAGTCTACTAAAAATGTCATTTAGTGACTCACCATCTTCAAAATGGAAATGTTCATATTTTTGTATGAGGAGTTGCATCTTGTTTTCTCTGACTTGCTCAGTTTCCTCAAATAGCACTTGAATTTGGTCCAAAATTTCCTTAGAAGTATTGCAGTTAATGACATTGTCAAACATATCTCCATCAAGACCATTGACCAAATATCATGGCCTTTATATCTTTAAGAACTTGCTCAATGTCTTCATATGTCCATTATGACTTTGGCTTTAGGAATATTTTCTCATTTACAATAGCTCCTTCAATATCTGTTGCAACCCTGCGAGGAACACAAGGTCCTCTCTCTATGCAGTCAACATATCTTTCATCTTGAGAGAGTAGATGAAGGTGCATCTTCACTTTCCAGTGATGATAGTTGTCTTTGTCCAGAATTAGGATCTTCACTCCAATATCCTTTTTACTAATGTTGCTAGTTTGTTTTAATCTTTAAACTCTTAGTGTGTCAAGAGCTTGCTCTGATACCAATTATTATTCCCAAACAATCAAACAACAGAATTATAATGGAATTCTGGTTTCTTTTAGAAAGTTAAAACTCTTTTAAATATATATAACTGTGAATGAATATGGAGTAGTGCGGATTAAAAGAATTCAAGTATTCAAATATAAAGTAAATAAACAAAACTGTCTACAAACTTTCTGGTGGATTAACCTTTTTACCGGAGATATATATTAAGGATAGAGAACTCTGTGATGCAAGAATGCACATAGCTTCTTACAAGTGTTTCTCAAGGATGAACAGAAGAATTCCTAAACAGATGTAGCTTTTTCTATTTCTCAGTTCAAATCACTTACTTAACTACCTGCTACTCTTGGTTTAGATACTACCAAGTTACATATGAATAAGACAAACAGTAAAAACAAGAATCTAAGTTTATTCATATGTTGCTTCATTTCTCTATCCTGTATCTTTGAATATCTTCAGCTAAGCATGGAAATGTAAATGTAAATGCTTCTTTGTTCTCTAAAACCTGGAAACAGGCTGCCATATTCCTTTTGTATACAATCAACCCGTATGACTGTCAAATCACTTTCAACTACTATTTGAATTTGTTATTCGTCAAGACTTTAGTTATTCATTAATACTTAACTTGAGTTATCCGTTGAGTCTCTAATGGATTATCTGTTGAAAGTATCTTGAGTCATCCGTCGAGGCTTTGTAGTTTATCCGTTGAAAGTGTTTCCTTAGTAGTTGATACTCTTTCACTTATGTAAAATTACAAGGAGTCTCCTATTTATAATTAGCCAACCTATTTTGCATATCTTGCTAATAGTCAACATGACTTAGAATTTCCAAAAACTTCTAAACCTTTAAGTAATTATAGTATACATAAATGTGCTACAAAAACTTATTGAAATATAAGTTACTCTATCAACGGATGAACAAGTGTGGTTATCCGTTGATAGTTACAAAAACACTTACTGAAATCTACTAAGGTGTTTTGGTGAATTATCATCAAGCCTGCAATATATTCCTAACAACAATCCTATTCATATTTGGGATAAAGAGTGATTGTCTGTGTGATGTATGTGTGGTGAGACGCCGCCGATTGGTTTGTTCCGTATTATTAGAGTACCAAAGACTGGCCACCTTGTGTACTTTGACATATGTCATATCACAAAGTATCGGATGTTCAAAGATCATATTGATCTCTCAGTTTAACTCTTCTACAAAAGATTTTCATTAATAAATGATCCTACCTAAACTAATATTTGGATATATTATGATTTTTATAATAATTTGTGCTTAAAAGTTGTAAAAGAAAATGATAAAAATTATGGAATATGAAACTTCCCTTTTGAAAATGAGAATGTCAAGAGACTAGATTTTGCATATTAATCGTTAGGTTAGGATATACCATCACGTATGTTTCATATTCGCATTTTTTCAGTATATAACTATTATGTAATGATTAGGCATCGAGGCCCTAAGATATATTTAAAAAATAGAGCAATTTCTGAAGTGGAGTTCATTCAAGGCGATAAGCGAAGTGATGTTGAATACATATAATATATGTTACTTGTTATTCGATGTGTGAGTGTGTTTTATATGGGAAATGATAGAAGATGTGAAGCCAAGTTCCCTATCATTCGTTCTAAATATAGGATGACTTCGCTAATGGATTTTAAGATCTATTAGGATTGCGCAGTTGTTTCTCAATGGAGTTCAAAAGAAAAGTTTCTACAAATCAATCTACATTTGATCTTTCAGGAGTCTATGGTAGGCTTTTGAATTTTAAAGTTGTATTTGGGTTCATGTACTTTAACATTATATGTGATTCAAGTTCGAAACATGACCTAATTCGATTAAGAATTAGAGTTTGACCCAATTTATAACATATGATATCAGAGCCAACTCTTTAAATCTTAACAAATCAAGTTGTCAGAAGAGGGGATAAAAGTATGATGTTACTATCCCACAAAGCCAGTAGCTTAAGGTAGACATTAAGATAATTGGTATTATCCTTTAATAGCTTGAAAGTTAAAATTCGGGTGTATGAGCTATCTATTTAAGGTCTAACGAGTAGAGTAGAAATTTTGGGGTGAGTTGGTAACCTAGTAAGCCTCTCTAGACCATACAAGTGCGCGACGAAGCAAATGCAAAGTTTAATTTATAAGTTGAAGTACTACTAACACGTGTCCAAAAATCCATGATTTATTTACGATTTTTGACGAGCTTATAGATAACCCAAGTTTTCTATTTACGCTGTACCCTGACTTGTCTTGGGTTTAGCTGCCGTTGGATGTCTACAAAATAACACCGGAGGAGCGTTTGAGCCTCGCGGCGCTTCCTGGATGGGAGTAAGAACTCGCTTTTGTATGATAAAGATAGAAATATAAGGAGGCTGTTGGTGTGTGTATAAGAGTGTCTGACAGAATAATCCAGAGTTGTCACTGTCACGTAGGGACCTTGGTCATGACTTGTGCTCCACGTATCATGCCATATTGGCTTCCCCATTTATGGCCCACGGGCCTAGCCTGAACCAGGACTGCGTCCTCGCAGGACTAGTCCACTTGGCTGAGTTAGGATTAAACCCAAGCAGGACTAGTTTATTTGGCGGGTTTAGATTATTTATATCCTATCAGTCGGTGGTAGGAAAATTAATATAAGTGAAATTCATAATTTTGAAATTACTATTCAATGATATAGAAAAATGATATTATATAAAAGTTCGTGAGTCATATTGTTCTTTAGTTCACATATTTGACATTAATTACCGGCGTTATAGATGCATCTATTTCTCACCATAATTTCTAGATTACGTTATCTATAGTTTCAATTTTATATGAACATATGTATCATCATATACATTTAGATTAGGATATTTATAGATTGAATCATGTAGAGTAATAGTCAATTTTATAGCTAAGTCTAACTATTAACATACCTTCGAGATATAGATGTTGGATACATTCAATCTGTTATAAATATACATCAAACTAGATATTATTTTTTAGTTGGCACAAACTTAGTCTTTATGGATAAATTTAAATGTATCTTTATGTGTACCACACCAACTATAAATATTAAATCAAACTTATATCAAATGCATTCATACACATTTCATAATGGTATCATCCAAAATTAAGAAAACTCCATACACTGAAGATGGTTGGACCACAGAAGATGGTTGGACCTTCGAAGAGGTTAAGAAATTTGAAACACTTTGGAGTGAATTTGATTCTATGTCACACCCCCAACTTAAATAGCAAAATAATTATAGCTATTACATCATTTTAATGAGTATTACACAACCAAAATCCAAGATCTTACAGTTTAGGGTTTGGAACAGCCCAACACTACCAACTATTACATCTGATTACAAATACCGAGTCCTCACACAACTATTATTACTTATTCTACCTGAGCTCGAACATAAGCATCAGCATCACAGGTCTTACGGGCAGTCTGCTTGAATCTAACCATGGCTGCTAGCTGTAATATCAGGGTAAAGCAAGAAGTGAGCCAAAAGCTCAACAAGTGCTAACAATACAACGCAAAGCATAAATCGAGATATACCTTTAGGAATGACAATGGAATGACATAATCAATGATAATCGAGAGATAAAACTTATGTGAGTTGGCATCATTTTGCTTGCATCAAAACAAATTTTAAAACCATTCTTAATCAAAATCATTTTATGACGCTACGGATTACAGCCGGTGATCAGCCGCGAAGTAATCCCGAACCTCGCTGGGTTCTAAAACATTATTGGGAATCCCTAGGCAACTTTTAAGCCTAATATAAGTGTGGAAAGGACTCGCGTCTCAGTCCAGATCCACCATTCAAGAAAACATTTGTCCCCCTTTGGGACTGAAAAATCCACCTTTTATTCATTTTGAAAACTGATGCCGATTTATGACAAAATCTCTTTTGACTGAAATCATTTTTTTTTTTTTTTATCAGGGGATTATAGATCAACTTGAAATACTGGAAATATGACACTAAATCTCAGGGCCATGATCCACTAGACTTTACTATATTAGGGTAATCGAGAGATTTCCATAAACAAGAATTTTGACAAGGAAATTAAGCAAGGCTACTGGATAATATGAAAGAGTAATGCCAAACTAGGCTTAAAGCAATGGTTGTAGACAAGGTATAGGTATTAGAACATCAAGAAGATAAGCATCACTGGTTCCAATAGGATAGAGGTGCTAAAATATAAAGGAAGTGATCATCAGCTCAAGATATAACAGGGTATCAAGCTTTAGGGTAAGGATAGGGTTATCAAACAATCATGAATGAATTTAAGAAAAGATTGGCTTTTAGGTATCAAGATAAAGTTTCTATCGAGGTTATTTCAAGAGTTGAATCAAAGCATCAGGGTGCAACATCAAGATTTCTCAGGGATCAATAGCATGATAATCAAAAGGATCAATAAGGTATTATAACACATCTCTATTTTATCATGGCATTAAACTATCATGAAAGACTTTTGAACTACTTGCAATACGTACTCGAGGGTTCATGGCATCTCTATGTAACTCAAAGATAAACAAAAGATACTCTTGATTTAAATATATCAAAATGACTCAGGATAATTGCATCGATATATATATGAACTGTTTACAGTAAATGCGAAGGTTAAGTTGAATCACTTGCCTTGAGATAGACTGGTCTGGTCTGACTGGTAGGAGCAACAACTGGAGCTTCACTCGACTTTTATGGCAAGTTTTCCCTCGTCTCGAGATCCTACATAAATAATAATAATCCTCATTATAATATATTCTTTCCATCTTAACCTATTTACAACCCGAAATTAAACATGAATGGCACTTAGGCCTATACACACTTAATTCATATCCACCATTTATATTTTCAAATGTACACACGTAGCCACATAATCACATATCGTATATTAATACCAAATAACATCATATACACCATAATGCCACACTAGGCTTGGATGATCTCGACTCACCACTTAAGTTACTTGGTCGCTAACTAAACGAAGTCTTCGAATTTGGGCTTCCTAACTCAATGTGCCTTTCCTAAATTATCCAAAACCTATTGACCCTCACTTGTGCCTTTTGTTCTACTGACCTTATACTATCTTACAACTATGGTGGTCGACCTAATACTCACTTCTAAGTGTCCTAAAACTATGTGATAAGTGAAAGTGCTCACTGGTGCAAATTTCAGAATGGTAACTAAGGTTTCTTGAGTGCATTAGACACTCTTAAACTACAAGTTTTTCTTCAAAATTTTTACACAAGACTCTCCTGACCTAAGGGCATCTCACAAGCTTGATGTGGCTCAAAGGCCTGGCTTGGGCCTTCTTGGGCCTAAGCTAAAAGTCCAAGGTACCCCTGTTTTTCTGGGCAGAAAATGCCCTGACTTGAATTAACTTGTGACACATGGTTCTAGCTCATATCCTATGAACTATGGTTGGAAAAACTTCTCTGACATACCCTCTAACTAAGGCTCAATTGGGCCTAATGAGGGCCTACCCATGACATGGCCAAATCTCCCTATTTCTAAGTTGCAACAAAACTGTCCCCTGCTGGACAGATTTTGTTATTCTACTTGTGCACCTAACCAAATGACATGCAAACCTCCAACCAACTCCTAAAACCTATTATATACTCCCCATACTAACTTCTGGTGGCTTGGGCCTCAAAGTGCACATCAATGACATGGTCAAAACTCACTCTAAACCTCAGGGTACTAAACTGATTTTTCTGCAAAAACTATAACTTCTCATTTTCCAAGGTTTTGACTTGACAAACCCAACTAACAACAACTAAATACTTAAACCAAGACCTATACTTGGTATTCTACTGAACTAACTCCCTTTTTCTCAAAATAACCTTGGTGAGATCATCCTTACCTAAGGTGCAATTATGGCAAAATAAAAGAGACTACTCTTAACAAATCGCAAATCTTCATGCTTTTGAAACAACAAGATATATATTTTTATAAAAGATAACCACAAATTATTACCATGCAACAAGAAGCATAAATCAATATTATCACATTATTCCTACTGAAATTAAGGCTCACTAACAAAATCTTTTCCAAATGATCAAAATCTTACAACAAACTAAGAGAATTCCACATGCATGCATGCCTTCGGGTTTTTCAAACCAAAACAACATATTTTCTACATATATTCCATCTTAAAATTGACATGCAAGCCTAGAATAAGGTATACCTAGATGATCACTTAGCATGCAAGGAGTTTTATCAAATTTTCACCACAAAATTCAAGTCATTATCACATAAACATGCAAAAATTGAACAAAACAACAAGAATGATTTCAAGGACCATTCATTCGGCTCCCATATGGTCATGGCCGAATGAAATGGATGGAAATGGCCATTAAATCATCAAGAGTTTCCTTCTCAAGACTTGGCACTTATCCATTTATTGTAGTCCTCTCGAAAACAACCTTAAATCCATAAGAATCAAGATTGTATTTTGAGTTTCACTAAAACCTTTACATGCAACCCTTAAACTTAAACTTTCTACTCAAAACTCTTTGAAATATGAATGATCATGATATAGGAAGTAATATTTACTTGTATGGAAGGTGGAAACTTGAATGTGGAATGAAGAAAAGGGGAGGGGGTAGGTTTTCGGCTAAAAACCCGAGAGGAGAGGGGGAGGGCCGAGAGGAGAGGGAGGAGGGAGGAGAAGTGTGGAAATGGTGGAGTGAAAGTGGTGTGTTTGTCATGTTTACTTGGTTTTTATTTGCCCATAAGTGAGTGGATGAGAGAAATTACAATAGTAACCTTCCAATCTTAGTTAGGTAGATTTGCATGCAAGGACAAAATAGTAATGTGGCTAGTAAAATGAAAGTGAGTGGGGTTGGAATTGCCCTCCTTGCCCCTTGGTTGAATAGAAGAGAGTTTGCATGCAAGGGTAATCATGTAATTTGATAATTATTAAGCAACTAATTTCCAAAGATTTATTTTTATATAATAAAATACAAGTTCAAAAATTATAAAATTTATACCATAAAATAACTTGGATTTTTAGAGACTTTATAAAATCATTTTCAAAATTTTGTGAACAAAATGTCTTTTAAAAGAAAATTTTTCCAAAGCTCAGAATATTCCTTATAAATCAAAAATAAAGAAATTAAATAAATTCTTGCTTTGAAAAATCATATACTACCCAAAGCAAATTTATAATGCAGAAATTTTCACTCACACAAACGTACAAGCATTGAATATATTTTTATTTAACTTAATATTATTCACAAATAATATTACATAAAATGTCGGTCGTAACATCCTCTCCCCCTTAAGGGATTCTGTCCCCAGAATCTAAGAGAACAGATGAGGATACCGGGAATGCATATCAGACTCTAACTCCCAAGTCGACTCTTCGACCTTAGGGTTCCTCCAAAGTACTTTCACTAACTTTACTGATTTATTTCTAAGACTCTTTACTTGCCAGTCGAGTACTTTAACCGGTTGCTCCACAAATGACAGGTCTGCCTGAATTTCTACAGGTTCATATTCTATCACATGGCTAGCGTCAGGATTGTACTTCTTAAGCAACGACACATGGAACACATTATGCACATGCTGATACTGAGGTGGTAAGGCCAACTCGTAGGCCACCTTTCCTACTTGACTCAAAATCTCAAAAGGACCTACGTATCTAGGTGCTAACTTTCCTTTCTTGCCAAATCTTATCAACCCTTTCCTAGGTGACACTTTTAGCAACACAGCTTCGCCAATTTGGAATTGAACATCCTTACGCGCTGGATCCACATACTTCCTCTGTCTATCTTGCGCAGCAAGCAACCTTTTCTGAATTAACTTGACTGAGTCATGCAACTGTTGTACCAATTCTGAGCCGAGAATTCTTCCTTCTCCTACTTCATCCCAACTTGTTGGTGATCTACATTTTCGGCCGTACAAAGCTTCATATGGTGGCATGCCGATACTGGAATGATAGCTGTTGTTATATGAAAATTCAATTAATGGCAGGTGGTCGTCCCAACTTCCAGCAAAATCGATTGCACAACTGCGCAACATGTCTTCAATTATTTGAATTGTTCTTTCACTCTGGCCATCAGTCTGCGGGTGATACGCCGTGCTCATATTCAACTTCGTGCCAAGACATTCCTGGAATTGCTTCCAGAATCTTGAGTTAAATCGGGGATCTCTGTCTGAAACTATTGATACAAGTACCCCATGCCTTAATACGATTTCGTGCACATACAGATGAACCAACTTGTCCAGTGACGACTTCTCATTTATTGGAAGGAAATGCGCCGACTTTGTAAGACGATCAATTATAACCCATATTGCGTCATGTCCGGATTTTGTTCGCGGTAGTCCTACTATAAAGTCCATAGCGATATTTTCCCATTTCCATTCTGGAATCTTCAGGGGCTGAATTAATCCGCTTGGTCGTTGATGTTCTGCCTTTACTTTCTGACAGGTATAGCACTTCGCAACCCATTCTGCCACGTCTCTTTTCATATTTGGCCACCAAAAGTTCTTCTTTAAGTCTTGATACATCTTGGTGCTTCCCGGGTGGATTGAAAATTTCGAATGGTGGGCTTCATGGAGGATCTCATTCTTTAATTCAGGTACATGGGGAATCCATATTCTGGATGAAAACCTTAGTATTCCTTGCTCATCCCTTTTAGTATTAATCTCTT
This sequence comes from Apium graveolens, assembly GCF_009905375.1. Taxonomy (NCBI): domain Eukaryota; kingdom Viridiplantae; phylum Streptophyta; class Magnoliopsida; order Apiales; family Apiaceae; genus Apium; species Apium graveolens. The sequence goes on from NC_133650.1 coordinate 172,111,216, forward strand.
CTCCAGATAACTGATTTTTCTCTTTTTCCATTACTTCCTCTTGATACTTCTTTATCTTTTCCAGTAGTGTTGGCTGAAAGGTCATTGCATGACAAACTTCTTTGACTTTCCCATAAGCACAAAGTTCCAATTCAAATTTTCCGATTTCTTCGGATAACTCTTTTGATGTTATCATTATATTCAATCTTTCCTTCCGACTCAGCGCATCGGCCACTACGTTCGCCTTTCCAGGATGGTAATTTATCGAACAGTCATAGTCCTTAATCAATTCCAGCCATCTCCTCTGCCTCATATTGAGCTCTTTCTGAGTAAAAATGTATTTTAAACTCTTGTGATCCGTGTAGATTTCACACTTTTCTCCATAGAGATAGTGTCTCCAAATCTTGAGTGCGAACACTATGGCGGCTAGTTCCAAGTCATGCGTCGGATACTTTAACTCGTGCGGCTTCAACTGTCTTGACGCATATGCTATTACCTTACTGTGTTGCATCAACACACAACCCAAACCCTTATGTGAAGCGTCGCTGAATATTACAAAATTCCCTTGATCATCGGGAAGTACCAACACCGGAGCTGTTACCAACTTCTGTTTTAACCCTTGAAAGCTATTTTCACATTCTGCACTCCATTCAAACTTTTGATTCTTTCTGGTTAACTTGGTCAATGGTGTGGCGATCTTCGAGAAATCCTTGACGAATCTTCTATAGTATCCGGCCAATCCTAGAAAACTTCGCACTTCCGTAGGAGTCCTTGGCCTCTCCCAACTCATAACTGCCTCAATCTTCGCCGGATCCACTTTAATTCCATCATTTCCAATAACATGCCCCAAAAATTGAACTTCCTTTAACCAAAACTCACATTTGGTAAACTTGGCATACAACTTCTCTTGTCGGAGTATCTCCAATGCTATCCAGAGGTGCTGCATATGTTCTTCTTCCGATTTAGAATAAATAAGGATGTCATCAATAAATACCATGACAAATTTATCCAAATACTTCTTAAATACTCGATTCATCAGATCCATGAATGCGGCCGGAGCGTTGGTCAATCCAAACGGCATTACTAGGAATTCATAATGCCCATATCTGGTCCTAAATGCGGTCTTGGGAATATCTTCTTCCTTGATCTTTAATTGATGGTATCCCGTTCTCAAGTCAATCTTCGAAAAACATTTTGCTCCCTTTAACTGATCAAAAAGGTCATCTATCCTTGGTAGCGGGTAGCGGTTCTTGATCGTTACTTTATTCAACTCCCGGTAATCTATGCATAGACGCATACTCCCATCTTTCTTCTTCACAAAGAGAACAGGTGCTCCCCATGGCGACGTACTTGGTCGTATCACTCCCTTATCCAATAATTCTTGTAGCTGGCTCGCCAACTCTTTCATTTCTGCTGGTGCCATCCTATACGGAGCCTTTGAAACTGGTTCCGTGCCTGGAGCAAGGTTGATCTCGAACTCAATTTGTCGATCTGGTGGTAAGCCTGGTAGTTCGTCGGGAAACACATCGGGGAACTCATTAACTACAGGAATATCTTCCATGCTGGGGCTGCCTCTCTCTGAATCCACTACATATGCTAGGAACGACTCACAACCTTTTCTAAGTAACTTCTTAGCCTGAATAATTGTAAGAAATAGTCGCTCTTGCCTCTGTCCCTTAAATACTACCTTCTCTCCACTCTTCGTCTTTAAATACACTCTCTTGGTCTTACAATTTATCTGAGCGCTATTCTCTCCTAACCAATCCATTCCTAAAATTATATCAAACTCTCCCAGCTTGAAGAGTATCAAGTCGGCCGAGAACTTATATCCCGAAATATCAATCTCACATTTTGGACAAAATTGATTCACAGGAATCTTCTCTTGGTTCGCAATTACCACATTTACTACCTCACTCATAACCGTTTTATCACATTGGATCTTATCAACAAAAGATTCTGATATGAAAGATCTTGTGGCTCCCGAATCAATCAATACTTTGGCTTTGACATTATTGAGTAAAAGTGTACCTGCTATCACCTCAGAATTCTGAACAGCATCTTTCATCTTTAGATCAAATGTCCTTGCTGTTGCTTGCGGGGTTGGTGCGGGTGGTGGAGGTAATGCCAATACCTCAGCTGGCACGCTTGCACTGGTACTTGCCACGTTCATCAGAGCTCTGACTGGTCCTGTTGCCTTACACTCCCTAGCCATGTGTCCAGTCTTCCCACATTTGTAGCACGTAACTCCTGGCTTCGGCATCTTGCACTCATTTGCCAAATGTCCCTTCTGATTGCACCTATAACAGGTCATACTCAGCTTATTGTATACTCCGGGGTGCCTTCTTCCACAGTGCTTGCATTCTGGCCTCTGGAACCTGTTTTCTCCATCTTGCCCTTGGCTTGCCTGATTGTTCCCTTTTGATTCTTGCCTTTTGCCCAAATTTCCTTTCCTTTGAAAATTTCCGCCCTTCTGGAAACCAATCCTCTTTACATTCCGATCTTGCGAACTTCCAGCTTCAGACTTTTCTCCATAAAATGGAACCTTCCTCTTCTTGTTATCCCTCTCTTTCCTTGACTGCATCCCATTATTCTCAATCAGAGCAGCTTTCTGTACTACTCCCGCATAAGTTTCAAGCTCAAACATAGCCACCCTATCTCTGATCCAAGGCTCCAATCCTTGCTGAAATTTCTTTGCTTTTTTCTTCCTCAGTGCTGGTATACTTTGTCACAAACCTTGACAACTCAGTGAACTTCTTCTCATATTCCAGTACAGTCATGTTCCCTTGCTTTAACTCAAGAAATTTTAGCTCCATCTGATTCTGCATGTACTTAGGGTAATACTTGTCCAGAAATAACTTCTTAAATCTCTCCCAAGAAACCTGCTGAGTGACTTCCATGGCTTTTACTGATTCCCACCAATAAATGACTTCTCCCTTCAAGAAGTAAGTGGCATACAGCGTCTTCTGATCGTCTCCTAACTGTACCAACTCAAAAGCCCTTTCCATCTCCTTGATCCATGTGTTTGCTATCACTGGATCAGTGGTATCATGAAATACAGGTGGATTCACACTCTGAAAAGCCTTGAAAGTGACAATTTGTCTTGGTGGTACTGGTGGTTCAGGTGGTTGATATGGCTCACGGTTATCTTGGTTTTCAATTCGTTGTTGAAGAGTTAGTTGTTGTTGAGCTATAGCATTGGTTTGCTGTTGCAAGGTTTCCAGTAGTTGAAGAATGTTTGGGTCTGTGGTGAAGGTGGTTGTTGGGTTCTTCTTTTTGGGAGGCATGATCCTGAAATAAGAGTTGTGTCATAACAAATATGAATGATAAAATGATTCGAGGGTATCGCATGGCATTCGCATTTACATATGGGGTCAAGTTTCCAAATTAAGCAGATATGATGATAAAAACATAAAATAATAGTTGAGAGCAGATGGAACAATAGCACATAATTATTGAAATTTTAAAGGTCACAGTACATAGGATTGGGACATAGTCTGATTCTAGAAATAACAGGCTTATTTAAAGGAAAGACGGAAACAACTGGGGATTCCATAGAGTTTGATAGTACAACAACATGAAAGGTAAATGGAAAGAACTAAGGCTCCACTCCATCTGAACGGGGCTTGGTAGTCTTTTCCTCTCGAAGCGTCTTCACAATGCTCTGGAGCTCATCCGCCACCATCTGAATGACATACTGGCTGGTACGGTCCCGGTGTGCTGGCATCTCCTCAAGCTTAGTGTTGACGTACTGAACCAAGGTCTCAAGTCTCGCAATCATCTGCTCCTTGGGCTTCCCTTCGTAGTTTCGGCTGTCCGGATACACGTTCTTCAGTCGGTCTATCAGTCGGTCGTACTTGCCCTGAAGCATGTCGAACTCGCGCCTCAACTCAGCATACACGGAGAAAGCAATAGTGTCGTCCGACCCAGAGGATGACGAGGAATGCGCCCTTTGCTGACAACCAATAAGAGGAGTATTAATAATAATTTACTTTACCTTCTCTCTCGCGTAATATCTATAACCTACACACAAATCCTATAACCTATTTGGGCTGTCCAGGGACTCTAAACCGTAGCTCTGATACCAAAAACCTGTCACACCCCCAACTTAAATAGCAAAATAATTATAGCTATTACATCATTTTAATGAGTATTACACAACCAAAATCCAAGATCTTACAGTTTAGGGTTTGGAACAGCCCAACACTACCAACTATTACATCTGATTACAAATACCGAGTCCTCACACAACTATTATTACTTATTCTACCTGAGCTCGAACATAAGCATCAGCATCACAGGTCTTACGGGCAGTCTGCTTGAATCTAACCATGGCTGCTAGCTGTAATATCAGGGTAAAGCAAGAAGTGAGCCAAAAGCTCAACAAGTGCTAACAATACAACGTAAAGCATAAATCGAGATATACCTTTAGGAATGACAATGGAATGACATAATCAATGATAATCGAGAGATAAAACTTATGTGAGTTGGCATCATTTTGCTTGCATCAAAACAAATTTTAAAACCATTCTTAATCAAAATCATTTTATGACGCTACGGATTACAGCCGGTGATCAGCCGCGAAGTAATCCCGAACCTCGCTGGGTTCTAAAACATTATTGGGAATCCCTAGGCAACTTTTAAGCCTAATATAAGTGTGGAAAGGACTCGCGTCTCAGTCCAGATCCACCATTCAAGAAAACATTTGTCCCCCTTTGGGACTGAAAAATCCACCTTTTATTCATTTTGAAAACTGATGCCGATTTATGACAAAATCTCTTTTGACTGAAATCATTTTTTTTTTTATCAGGGGATTATAGATCAACTTGAAATACTGGAAATATGACACTAAATCTCAGGGCCATGATCCACTAGACTTTACTATATTAGGGTAATCGAGAGATTTCCATAAACAAGAATTTTGACAAGGAAATTAAGCAAGGCTACTGGATAATATGAAAGAGTAATGCCAAACTAGGCTTAAAGCAATGGTTGTAGACAAGGTATAGGTATTAGAACATCAAGAAGATAAGCATCACTGGTTCCAATAGGATAGAGGTGCTAAAATATAAAGGAAGTGATCATCAGCTCAAGATATAACAGGGTATCAAGCTTTAGGGTAAGGATAGGGTTATCAAACAATCATGAATGAATTTAAGAAAAGATTGGCTTTTAGGTATCAAGATAAAGTTTCTATCGAGGTTATTTCAAGAGTTGAATCAAAGCATCAGGGTGCAACATCAAGATTTCTCAGGGATCAATAGCATGATAATCAAAAGGATCAATAAGGTATTATAACACATCTCTATTTTATCATGGCATTAAACTATCATGAAAGACTTTTGAACTACTTGCAATACGTACTCGAGGGTTCATGGCATCTCTATGTAACTCAAAGATAAACAAAAGATACTCTTGATTTAAATATATCAAAATGACTCAGGATAATTGCATCGATATATATATGAACTGTTTACAGTAAATGCGAAGGTCAAGTTGAATCACTTGCCTTGAGATAGACTGGTCTGGTCTGACTGGTAGGAGCAACAACTGGAGCTTCACTCGACTTTTATGGCAAGTTTTCCCTCGTCTCGAGATCCTACATAAATAATAATAATCCTCATTATAATATATTCTTTCCATCTTAACCTATTTACAACCCGAAATTAAACATGAATGGCACTTAGGCCTATACACACTTAATTCATATCCACCATTTATATTTTCAAATGTACACACGTAGCCACATAATCACATATCGTATATTAATACCAAATAACATCATATACACCATAATGCCACACTAGGCTTGGATGATCTCGACTCACCACTTAAGTTACTTGGTCGCTAACTAAACGAAGTCTTCGAATTTGGGCTTCCTAACTCAATGTGCCTTTCCTAAATTATCCAAAACCTATTGACCCTCACTTGTGCCTTTTGTTCTACTGACCTTATACTATCTTACAACTATGGTGGTCGACCTAATACTCACTTCTAAGTGTCCTAAAACTATGTGATAAGTGAAAGTGCTCACTGGTGCAAATTTCAGAATGGTAACTAAGGTTTCTTGAGTGCATTAGACACTCTTAAACTACAAGTTTTTCTTCAAAATTTTTACACAAGACTCTCCTGACCTAAGGGCATCTCACAAGCTTGATGTGGCTCAAAGGCCTGGCTTGGGCCTTCTTGGGCCTAAGCTAAAAGTCCAAGGTACCCCTGTTTTTCTGGGCAGAAAATGCCCTGACTTGAATTAACTTGTGACACATGGTTCTAGCTCATATCCTATGAACTATGGTTGGAAAAACTTCTCTGACATACCCTCTAACTAAGGCTCAATTGGGCCTAATGAGGGCCTACCCATGACATGGCCAAATCTCCCTATTTCTAAGTTGCAACAAAACTGTCCCCTGCTGGACAGATTTTGTTATTCTACTTGTGCACCTAACCAAATGACATGCAAACCTCCAACCAACTCCTAAAACCTATTATATACTCCCCATACTAACTTCTGGTGGCTTGGGCCTCAAAGTGCACATCAATGACATGGTCAAAACTCACTCTAAACCTCAGGGTACTAAACTGATTTTTCTGCAGAAACTATAACTTCTCATTTTCCAAGGTTTTGACTTGACAAACCCAACTAACAACAACTAAATACTTAAACCAAGACCTATACTTGGTATTCTACTGAACTAACTCCCTTTTTCTCAAAATAACCTTGGTGAGATCATCCTTACCTAAGGTGCAATTATGGCAAAACAAAAGAGACTACTCTTAACAAATCGCAAATCTTCATGCTTTTGAAACAACAAGATATATATTTTTATAAAAGATAACCACAAATTATTACCATGCAACAAGAAGCATAAATCAATATTATCACATTATTCCTACTGAAATTAAGGCTCACTAACAAAATCTTTTCCAAATGATCAAAATCTTACAACAAACTAAGAGAATTCCACATGCGTGCATGCCTTCGGGTTTTTCAAACCAAAACAACATATTTTCTACATATATTCCATCTTAAAATTGACATGCAAGCCTAGCATAAGGTATACCTAGATGATCACTTAGCATGCAAGGAGTTTTATCAAATTTTCACCACAAAATTCAAGTCATTATCACATAAACATGCAAAAATTGAACAAAACAACAAGAATGATTTCAAGGACCATTCATTCGGCTCCCATATGGTCATGGCCGAATGAAATGGATGGAAATGGCCATTAAATCATCAAGAGTTTCCTTCTCAAGACTTGGCACTTATCCATTTATTGTAGTCCTCTCGAAAACAACCTTAAATCCATAAGAATCAAGATTGTATTTTGAGTTTCACTAAAACCTTTACATGCAACCCTTAAACTTAAACTTTCTACTCAAAACTCTTTGAAATATGAATGATCATGATATAGGAAGTAATATTTACTTGTATGGAAGGTGGAAACTTGAATGTGGAATGAAGAAAAGGGGAGGGGGTAGGTTTTCGGCTAAAAACTCGAGAGGAGAGGGGGAGGGCCGAGAGGAGAGGGAGGAGGGAGGAGAAGTGTGGAAATGGTGGAGTGAAAGTGGTGTGTTTGTCATGTTTACTTGGTTTTTATTTTCCCATAAGTGAGTGGATGAGAGAAATTACAATAGTAACCTTCCAATCTTAGTTAGGTAGATTTGCATGCAAGGACAAAATAGTAATGTGGCTAGTAAAATGAAAGTGAGTGGGGTTGGAATTGCCCTCCTTGCCCCTTGGTTGAATAGAAGAGAGTTTGCATGCAAGGGTAATCATGTAATTTGATAATTATTAAGCAACTAATTTCCAAAGATTTATTTTTATATAATAAAATACAAGTTCAAAAATTATAAAATTTATACCATAAAATAACTTGGATTTTTAGAGACTTTATAAAATCATTTTCAAAATTTTGTGAACAAAATGTCTTTTAAAAGAAAATTTTTCCAAAGCTCAGAATATTCCTTATAAATCAAAAATAAAGAAATTAAATAAATTCTTGCTTTGAAAAATCATATACTACCCAAAGCAAATTTATAATGCAGAAATTTTCACTCACACAAACGTACAAGCATTGAATATATTTTTATTTAACTTAATATTATTCACAAATAATATTACATAAAATGCCGGTCGTAACATTCTAGAATACCTCCACCTCCTGCATTCTTCCAACAAGTTGCTCGTGAGATGCCTTGGAAAACCATGAAAGCCATTATACTTCATTATCGTCTATTGATGAGGGACATCAGTATAATAAGGAATTCAGATGTTGAGATGACGGTTAATGAAGCTGGAAATAGTGTCTATATGATTCGTGATGATCAATCAGTTGAGTCTCAATCTGAAAAATAAGATGAAGATGTCGAAAGGAAAAGGGGATGTGAGTGAGTGAGAGGAAGAAAAATAACAATATCATGCATGCTTGTTCATTGTAATCGAATTCCATAATAAAGTACTTCTCCATTTAATTTTATTATTTCACAAATAATGTTAACTTTAATGCATGCATATTTACCGTACTCAAGTTTCTCAATAATATTTTGTACTTTTCATTTCATAGTTTTATATAAAATATAAGTGTACAATATACATAACTTTTAGTGTATTGTAACACCCCCAAATCCGGGGTCGGGGATCCGGGTTGTCACGAGTTCCATTTCCCTTAACAATACCCAATCTTAATAAATAATCAACTACTCTGTACTGTGACCCCACAATAAACACACACACCACAAGTTATAGTCTCAGAGATGAATATCCAAAAATAATCACAAGTCGTTTTATTCCACAATTATATGCCAATACACCTTAAACAGGTTTCTGAATAAATTTACATTTCTTTGCCATTATTACAATTCATAAATATACATAATCTGATACATCAAAAGTTGAAAGCCTAGCCTATTGGTAGTTCCTACCTCAGCTATGGCGGCATCAGTGCTTCTAGAAAACTGCGGAACGTCTCCTAACCTCTTGCGAATTGGGAGCT